>NC_091500.1:19858704-20014881 GCF_947461875.1 Haliaeetus albicilla | reverse complement strand
AAGGGTAACCTGGACAAATAGCTTAGATGAAACCCCTACCTTTAGATGGCTAAATGTAGTGAAGATGAATTCTACTCTAAATCAATGTAATAAAAATAATACATAAAAGGCACAATGCACAGGTCAGAGTTAAGGCAGTTGTGATGAAATATATATTTTCTTGTTCTTAGTAAGAAGAACATAGGAGTTTTGTGTGCCAGGAAACTTCAAGATTTGCAAGGACCCTAAACTATTAATTTCCTTGCTTTCGATTCTGCTGGTTCTAAGTGAGTGGATAAGTAACTACACTGTTTATCACTGAAGTCTTTTCAAAGGCTTTTCATGTAGTTTTTCAAAAAAGGATCAAGTGCTCGTTATGTGTACGGGAACAGGTACAAGTCCTGAAGCAACAGCAGCACCTCTTGGATTACCTGCCAGTTATGCTAAACACAGTCATATCTTTGAAGGCATGGCAGTGATTGTGCTAGCCTCATTTCCTTTCAAAACAGCAACTGAAAAAAAAAGTCATTATTCTTCTGTTGTAAGTAGACTAGAAGGTCTCTGGCAACATCAGCTTGGTGCTACACAGCTCTCTACCTCACATGTTGAGACCCTTTCCCTGTTCTGGCGGTCTCCTTCCTGAGACTCTCTTCCCACAGGATTGTCCCTCTGGGCCCCAACAGCCCTGCTGATCACCTCCTCTTCCCCACTTTTACGGTGAACAATGAAGAAAGGATGCAGCTTTTCAAATACCAAGGAAGAAATGAAGTGATAACCTGAGGACAGTAAGTTATTAATTGCTGCTTCCAGAGGAAATGAGTCAAACTGGTTGGAGGAGCAGATCCTGCAGGATCGTGCAGAAGTGCCAGCTATTTTACTGGTTCCCAAAAAGCTTAAATTACAGCATCTGTAAATCTTCAATGGATTGAATCGACTTCCTTTTGATTCTCAACATTTTATAAGTATTTATTTCTATTGACATGTTAACTGCTCAGAGGTAAAACAACAAGCCTGAAGTTTTAATATCTCTTAACAGAAGTACTTTAATTCATTTAAATTTGTTGGATGGAGCAGAGAGATTTAAAAACATTATCACTGCTTTTAGTGTCTCCTATGTAGTAAACTCCATGTGGGCACTACTGGTCTTAAAACTTTTACTCTGACCACTTTAAATGTAACTTTGGGATAGCAGCTACTGTTTGTTCAGCAAATACATCTGTGTGTTTTTCAAATGGACTAAATATACATAGAATGTGGGTAAACATAAATAGACAGTATACATAAGAGACCAGAATGGCCTTGATTACACCCTCTTCTGAAGGAGGTTTGTTGTAAATTGAGATTCTGACCATTGAGAAACTTCACAAAAGCTGCTTGAAGAGGAACTTGTTAAACAACCAGGAGGATCCAGAGAAGACTCACAGCAGCAAGGGCAATACTGCTCCATGTAGCAAATTGAAAGATGATGCTACTAAAAAGGCAAAGACAAATATAAACAAGTGAAAGCAAGTATTTTTTTTAAACTTTGTTACTGCTGTAGGTATCCTGAAAGCAATTCATAGAAAGCTTGGTTAAGTCACACTAAAATCACATTCACTGAGGATGGAAAACACATCTTTGATTACCTACACTTGTTCTTTCATTACAGATGATCAGAGAGGGTTCCCACCCTTCGTGTATAAATTATTTTTGCCTGATGCAAAGGCAAAGGTGGTGCAGCAGGCATGGAGCTGGGAGGCACTTTGCAGCCTGAGACAGGCTGGGCAATAGTTTTACATAACTGAATGCCTTCAAAGGGAGACTCTGGCACACACGTGGAGCCGGGCAAGCATCACTCTATTGTCCCAGTGATGTTAGAGTAAAAGAATTTTGGTTTTACATTCACACCACTAACAGCATCAAATGTTTATGGAAATACCTAACAAATAATTAATAACACATACATGGGCTAATGAAGATAAAAGGAATGAGAATCTCTGTGAATTTTTAATCTGAAACCTAAAGAAAATGTCATTAATTAGATTTTGTGACATTAAATATCTAAAGTTACTTTCTGTTTAACATCTTATTTTTAACTTTTTTAAAAACATGCCATTTTTGTACCATATATCTTTTCTTCTTCAAATTATCAGCAACTATTCTAACAAAAAATCTTGGGCTGAATTGGCAAAACTCCTTCCTGCTGGAGACACCACTGATTAATTTGTTCCAGTATCCAATTGATCACATCATTGATTAAAAAATCCTGTTTAGATCATCACTGGAAATATTTCTACTGTTCACTTTTATAGCACATTAAATCCCAGTATCTCAGAGTATTCAGAAACATTAATGAATCTTCACAGCTTAGGTACTAAATAGGAAGTAATATCCCCCATTTAAAAAAAAAAAAAAGGTAAACTGTGTGACATAAAGACAAGCTTTGGTCCAATACCAGTTGCCCCACTCAATACCGGAGTAACTAGATGAAATTCTCTGACCTCTTTTATGCAGAAGGATCAGACAAGATGATCTAATGGTCGCTGATGGCTTAAAAATCTATGGAACTACCAAATGACTTCTGCAAGGCCATGGGGTGAGTGACTGAGAGCTACTGAGTTGTACATATCAACAGGAAACAATTACACAATTACTATGTTCTCCTCTATCTGTATAAATACAGCAGAAAATAATAATCCATGAGTTCTTGGATTATTATACTACTTTTTGATTATGATACACTATTTCTGGGGGCATTGTTCTTAACAAGCAAGTCTACTGGTTAATTGTTAATATTAAAATTTTGTTAAATCCACTCCATGATGGATTAAAACCATTTCAACTTTACTCAAAGAACACATGTCCACCATAAGAAATAAGGAAGTAAATACCCGGGTGCATAATCCCACTGTTCTATTTGCACAGGTAAGTGACAGGAAAGCTCTGTAGTCCTCTCTAAGAGTAAAATATCTTAAATAATTTTATGGGAAAGCATGGTCCCTAATGACCTGGACAATCAGATGTTCTGACAACGTCAGACTTCTAACAAGGTCACCATGAAAAAGAAAAGCACTGTATAGTAAACTAATGAAATAGTTAAGAAAATATAGATTAGCATTTTTACTTTTGATCTTTCTTTATGAGAACATGGCATTGAATATTTAAGGTACACTATATTTTACAATAAAGTCCTAACAAAGAACACAACTCATCTAGTTTGCAGGACTACATTGGGTCAAAGCGTTTGTTGAACTGTATAACTGACTTGCAATTATTCTTGCTGTGTTGTCTCCCAGCCTCTTAAGAATTCATTTGCAAATTCACTTTATAATATATATATATTTAATGCAGTTCACCCTAGACAAATCTTTACAAATATTTACGCCTATTTTCAAAACTTTCATCAGAGAGCAACATCAGAAGATATCATTAGGTAATCCTCTGATATACACATTGCATCAGTTCTGCTTTCAGATGGAGTTTTGCATATGCCAGTATAACTTCTCATTTTGCCTGTGACGTATAGCTATATGGCTGTGATCCTCCATTTGCCATTATCCACTATCTAGCTATTCTATTTTGGTATGCGCTTGCTGAAAAGTTCGGGTGACAGAGATATTATATCACCATTGGAGAACCATTTCTTGAAGAAGAAATAACACTCAAACCACCTTGCAAACAGCCTGCTCAATCCCAGCTGTGTTTGAAACCTATCCCTCTCCGAGGCCGACACCGTGCAATCCTTTGCAGAGGGCACAGATGTCATCCTAGTGTTAAAAAAGAGCTGCTGCAAAGAGACCGTAGCCTCTATTTGTCTATTAAGTGATGGATTGCTATTCAAAGCTGTCAAAACCACACTGCGCCTGAGATTCCCAGCCTGTGCTGAGAGGACATGGTCTGTTGTCCTCCCTTCCCACACATTAAGAGTAGATTAACTTCAAAAATAAAATATAGCTTCTGAAGTCATAGAAGGCAAGGTGTTTTATTAGGTCCAGTGATTGGTTTTAGGTCATGATTAGTTTTCTACAGTGTGCAGCAAGAGATATCATAATGAAGTTGCCATCATTTCTAGTTTTTTACAGACAGCTGTCACAGAAATGGCAGGAATTGTTCCAAAGTGTGGGACAACTTTCCATGGTGAGGTGGAAGCCAGTGAGGCAAGGAAGGTTCATTTATTTAGGATTTGAGCTCAGCAAGTGAAGTTAACATTTTGTAAGGGTTTCACTGGAGCACAGTCCCACCAATACCAGAGGAAAAGCCCCATTCTTAGTCCTCCCTGATCTCACGACTCTGCAACTGCTGTGTAGGACCTCTGTCAACAGCCTCAGCAGCTTTCATGTTTTCACTCAAATCATAGAATAGATTAGATAGAGGGGTTTTATTAATATATTATTAATTATTTTTAGGTTAAGACAATTATTAATACCTTTTTTTATTTAAAAAATTGTGAAATTTGATCTGTAAGTAAAATGCCTTCCATCTACCATTACCAACACTGGGACCAGGCCAAGCCTGACCTTAGAAGGTTGGTTGCCAGATCCACTCAAAGTTTCTGGGTGAAAGTGAGGGTGAACCAGTGAAGATGGATGCCAGTCCTTGTTATTTGCAATGGGGCAGAAGACAGGATGCCATCAGGGAAGCTAATGGTCCGTTAGCTGCTCTATGAGGGCCAGGCAGGGGACAGGAGAATATGGACATGCCAGAGACGGTGGGAGCAGCGGGGAGGGAAAATGCATTCGGAAACGGGACAGCAAATTGAGTGAGACTAATGTAGGGACCAGGAGGGATGCAGAGGAGGGGCAGACAAGCATGAAGATGAGGATGCAGAGTCAGAGTGCAGGCGAATGTGCTGTAACAGAGTGGAGGAAAATGCCACGTAGGAAATTGTGAGAAGAGGAGGAAGTATGGAGGTCAAGCAAATGCTGCGGCACGGGAGCTATGCGAAAACATGCAAAGAAAATTCAAGCAGGTAGCTGCTCCTGCAGCTGGGATAGAGAAACCTGAGTCTCAGGGGTTCCTAGTAGATAGAGTCTCTTGGATCAGTGAGCCGAGAGGTTGCATTTCTGCAGGGGTTTTCAAGAAAAAACTTAAAAACCTGAAAAAATGCCACAGACAGGGAAGGGAAGATGGGAGAAAGAAGGAAATGGGAGTTTCTCACTAATGCTAAAAAGAAGAGAAAAGGGGACAAAAGGGAGTTTGATTTACATATAAACCAAGTAGCCCCTAGTGATTTTAGGCAGCCACAAATATAGGCACTCAAGCTCAATGTTTTCAAAAGCTTGGATATGGCAAAATTACATTGTCATTAAAATTATTGACCATTTTGGAAGCTTATTTTTTACAGATAAGCCATTGTTCAGAGAACTGGAATTGCCAGGCTTTGTTTCAGCGCTATCACTACAGTATATAAACTAATATAAACCAACTAAGTAATTGCCTTTGTTGCCTTTCTAGAAGGAGCTCACTAAAGATATATGCACTTGCACAGGATAGTTGTAAATTAAATTAAGCCAGATGGATTTCAAAGGTTAGACAGTCTTCTTCATTCTGTTACGTGTGAAAAATCACTTCTAGGATCCTTCTCTGGAGTTTCAGAGATCCAGTGGTGTCAGAGTGCGCTAATATTGTACAGTCCAGTGGCTGCCCAGATTTATCTTTTAAGGGTTTGCCAGTGTCATAGTGTACTGCTATTTTACAGTCCAGCAATTTCCAAGGTTTATCTTTTTGCAGAAACCCATATAAAAGTTGCAACATCTTGGACAGTTTTGATAGGAAGCATCCATAATCACTGAAAGATTGAAAAGTATTTGAAGATGGACACACTAATAATCTTCATTGCTTTCACAGCAGGTGTCACCTTTTACTTTGTAAATGCATTGTGTCAGAGTCCCCCAAGAAGGGAGACAAAACTTCTAGACTGATGGAGAGTGTTGAATAGGGTTGTGGGCATACGGTTTGGAAAACGCTTTATTTTTTTGTGACTTCTTCAGTTGTGATCCATGCGTTAAAAAGAATAAAGTTTCTGCAGAGATCCTGCCTAACTATAGCAAGCCCTTTTGTGCTGGGGCGGAAAGCTTTAAACAACCCGTACTCTTGCTCCATGGCACCATGAGTCAAGTAGAAACCTGATTGAAGGCCTCTGCATCTTCCTCTGTGAAGCAGGGGAGAGAACAAGCACGAAGAGCTGGGAAAGCATTGATTCTAGTTTTTTCTCCCTTTAGGCAGACCTGTGCCTCCACAAAAAGGGGAAATAATCTGTACTAAAAAGCTGGTCTGGTGTAGGGTATCCTTCAAGCACTGAGAAATCGAAAAGAAATGCTGAGCCCCAATCGGATACCTGTTCTGCTGTTACGGTCTCAAAAATACTTTCCAATCCTTGGGACAGAATTGTTACTTTGTAGCAAAGCCAGAATTTAACTGCTTTATTAATATCTATTTTTAAAAACTCAGGCAAATTGATTTTCAGGACTTTGCATTTTTAGTGTGTACAGTACATAATCATTCTAAGCTAGTTATCATGATAGTTTTGAGATTTCTAGAATGACTTTCTATTTTCTAAACATCTACAGAAAATGAACATTACACAAGATATACTTCATCTTACTGTGTTTATGTAGTCATTCATAAACCACTTGTTTTATTCCAGTTAAGGAATAGTGGACTTTGTTAAGGACTTCTCACAGTCCATTAGTCAGGATGTTATCCAATAACTTCTGAGATAGCAAAACTTGAACTGGACAACTTTATTTACATGGTTTAGTAGATTAATTTCATATACTATAACCTGTCCACAGTAATATTTTTTTCAAGACTTTTATCAAAGTGAATATAGGATGCCACAATATGTGTTTTTATTCATACATCTGGTATTGCTGCTCTTATTTGTCTGATTCTTGTAAGCTTTTTTCTGCAATGTTTTAACTTTTATGGTAGGTTTGAAACATAAGCTTCACAAATACTAGCTGAGCAATTAAGAAGGAGGAGCTTGTGAACACTGTTCTTATGGACCATACCTAGAATTCAAAAAGCCCAGACACCAAAACAGCCTTGTTTAGGGCACAAATTAATGAAATGCTTCTCTGAGATCAGTCCACAGACAACATACAAAATGGTATTTCCCTTCTGAAAGTTGGCAAAACCCAAAACAAGGATGAAAGAGGCAGTAAAATTGGAAATTATTGGAAATCTCAATACACTTTTGGAGCAATTCTAATAGATCACCTAATTTAAAAGATACCAAATATAGACATTCAGATTCCTACAAAATCTGTAATCTCAAACTTGAGGTTGCCTGTAGATGCCATCTGTCTGCTATCAGTGAAAGGAGCCATGTCAAAGAAGGATCGGTGTTAATGTTAACAAGGCCTGTGCAGAGCTTACTGAATCTGCCTGGTGATTAGTGCCACATGAGAGGGCGACCAGTTGTAGAACTGATGTCAAGTTGGATGTTCACTGAGGGGTATCAGTACAAGGTGCTGAGATGTGCAACGGGGATCCCAATCAAAACATTTCAGGAACACAGATGCAAGACACGAGTCCTCAAAAGACAGATTTTTCTACATGTGAGTATCTTCATGAACAAGTCAGGCCTCATCAAACTCTCACTCGAAGAACAGAGAAACAAAACCAGATTACAGCAATAAGGTATATGGCATCATTGTCCTTTATGTGACTCCCTCTGTTTCAGGCAGCTAAAGACACCTCTGAGGAAAATGAACAGTCCACGATCATTTTGCAATAAGGCAAGATATGTATTATTGTTTGAACATCATGCCTCAAACTATATGTAGAAATCATCATCATAGTAGAAGACAGATATCCTTGACCATGAAGGAAAGGTTTAATTCCAAAATATATGGGTTGGTTTGTTCTAACTCCCCAACACTTCATCTGCAGTCCTTCTTATTTACCCATTGTCCATTAGTTTCTGCTAATTCAGTCTGTATGAAATCCTTTTCTTTGAAGTCTGTTGCCAACTCATTAAATGTTCCAAACTTTCCAGTACATGGATTTATGAGCAATTAAGAGTTTCTCAGACTCAGTATTCAGGAAATACAGCTCATTATCTGCTGTAAAGGCATTTGGCCAATATAAGGAGATTCTTTCACAGAAAATTTGTTGTTTCCTAACAATGTTGCCCAGTCCCTTCTTTTTTAGATATTTTGTCCTGAACACTTTTTTCATACCCTACAATGGCTCTAATCTGAACAGCTATTCCATTGAAAAAAATTGTTATATTTTACCTAGGTGTCTTCAAATGGTAAATTTACTGAGCTCATCTGATGGCTCTGATAAAACGGATGAAAAAACTCCATTGTCTGAGTGCAGGTCTTGAGACATATATTCAGACAAATGTTTTGCCGTATTGCCTTTTTCTCCTTACTCCTGGCAATATGTACACAGTATGTCCATGTTAACATATTTTCTCCAGAATCCAAGGTCCTGCAGTTCTTTCTGCCAACTCTGCCGTTTGTTCAAAATCTCTATTCTTAAATGGCAATTTTCATTTTAGACCTACGGAAATGGATCTGAGTGTGCTACTATATAAAAAGTTAGATTTTCTGAACCTTTCATCTTCTACCCCTTGGATAATTTTCCTACTTGTGCTAAAGTAGTGTCATTTCTATCAAAAGACTGCTCTTTTGAAATTTGTCACCGGGAGGTTCTCTAAACTTTATTAGCAGTTTCTAACAGTACCTTTTATTTACTGGACAATTCTTAAGTACTTTAAGTAGCTAGTGCTGTAGCAAAGCAATCTCACAAGCAGTTTTGAAAGATTTATTGTCTGGGTGCAATTTTTTTGTGAATGGACTTGCTGCTCAGACTATGTTCAACGCTGTTTGCAAAAGCATCACAAAGAAGGGTATCTGAGTTAAGGTCTGCAGGAAGCCATTTTAAATAATGCTGGAGTCCAGCCAGGGCCAGTTCTCAGCTCTCTGATATGAGCAACAGATCAAGTCACAGTGCAGGGCAAACCACATGCACCTACTTGTTCAAGCACAAATTTCAGTAAAGTTATTCACGTACATAAGTGCAGTTTTCAATCCCATTCCTGGTGAATGTATTTACCTTGCTTACCCACAGTTCTAGGTAAAAATCTCAGAGATCTTAAGAAAAACAGAAAAAAAATATACAAACTTCTCTTTGGCTTAAAACAAATCACCATTAAACAATTTATTAAACTGTTTTCTTACCTGCTTCATGAATACAATTTCAGGTTTATAAGGCTTACTTTTTGTAACCCTTAGACTACTGCCTGAATCTTCCTCAGAAAGCTGGTGAAAAATGTCATTGTATATACTTCCAGAATATGTTTTAAACTGTTGACTAGTACCTACATTTTATCTTCTTCCAACACTATGCAAGACCACCTTAGGTTTCTCCAGAGCTACTGGTATCTGTATGCAAGATTGTTAGCTATAATCTCTTAATAAAAGATGTTAAATTTTTCATTTTATCAGGGTTGTGTTGTGTGCAGGCAACTCATCACTATTGAATAAAAAAAAAAAAGAGAGAGAGGAAAATAGAATATGTTAGTTATTTTATAGGCAAATTAAATGTCTGTAACAAAAAAAATGACTACTCACTTTCTCAACTGCATTTTCAAAAATAATAAGGATTTCACAGTTTATTGTCCTTCTCTAGATGAGACAAAGAGCCTGCCCTCCAACAGAAGCAGCTCCTAACTCTAAAGGCTATTGATAGGCAGTGCTAACAGCATTTTACAACTCTCAGTGATTGTGCTGTCATATACATACCATATATATCATATATATGTATTGACATATCATCTAGATGTACATGAGTATAGATGAATACGTGTATATGAAATATGTACATATACATGTGCATATATGTGCATATATATGCAGAAAATCAGGATCATCAAGTGGT
The DNA here is from genome assembly GCF_947461875.1 of Haliaeetus albicilla. Taxonomy (NCBI): domain Eukaryota; kingdom Metazoa; phylum Chordata; class Aves; order Accipitriformes; family Accipitridae; genus Haliaeetus; species Haliaeetus albicilla. The sequence continues at coordinate 20,005,029 of NC_091500.1, read as the reverse complement.
CATGAATGGTTTCCCAGCCCTCTGCAGTATGCATAATATAGGGTACAACCACCAGCTTTTAAGCATTTCCATTCTAGAGGAAAATAACATTCTGTATATAAAATATTCCCCTTCGAGGTAGATTTTCTTAACAGCCCTTTTCACTCAAAACTCCTTGCCTCACAGTAAGATCTTTCAGTTTCAGTTCAGATTAAAGAAATGAACCAGTGAAAGAAGAAACAAAATGCACAGCCCATCTACTCATGTAACACATATACCACACACAAACACTGTCAACAGCCTGGCATCCTGTACCACACATTTCTATCACGCAATATGCATTAATAAAAAGCCCTTGTATCAAATGACAGCACCTAGTTAAAGCTCCCACATCAATCATATTTTTAAAGGAATTTTGTTTTGTGTTCCCTAATTGAATCCTTTGAAAATATGCCAGAAAGGTGAGAAACATTTTTTTTCTTCTTTTCTCTTCTGGCTCTTAATTACCCCTCCCTGAAAGGAACAGACATCAAATAATAGAAAGACTATTACAGGAAACTTTCAATAGAAAACTGAAATCCCTCATTATTGAGATTTTTAAGGAACAACATTTTTACTTAAATTATCTGGGATAGACACAACTTTGGAGAGTGCAAAGGTAAAACCACTGGCAGAGCAGTTGCCTGTTTGATGACAGGCACAAGCTCGAGAGCCACCCACATGCCCCTGCCTTCAAAGGAAATTTCTCTCTAACAAGTGAAGGTTGGCTAAAACGTTTCTTCTTATCAACCCACTGCTGGGCCTTTCACTCCTTTTATGATTTTTCTCTCCTACCATGACAAACAGTCTTAATTGTGACACTTTGGATGCATATGAAGCAAAAATGGCCCAGATTAGCTCTAACTGCTGCACTGCAAAGGGGTGAGTATACTGGAACCTGATTTCTGCCGAGAAAACTTCAGCCTTCACTGCACAAAGCAAAATGGGGTTAAGAAATTTAGGGTTTTCATTCCAGTTAAGCAGAAGTGCAGCACTCTGAAATCCATGTTCACTGCAATATGAGCACTTAAGTAGTATAATTACATCAGTGCTTACCAAAGAATAATACAGCATGAGTCAATTTTCTGCATCACTCTGTCACTCTATCCTGTACCTTTGGTGATCTGCATAACTTTCGGCTTTATCGTATTTGGCTGCTAAGCCTTCTCAGACAATTACACAGTTCAGTTATTTTAAGTAAAATAGATTTGTCACAATTCTCTCGCTCTCTTTGCTGTTGCTGAACAATGGCAGGTGTGCACAGGCAAGAAACTGCTTCACACCCCACCTCGGCTCAACACAGAATGCATGGAACAAAAATCGAGAGACGGAGCCAGATGCCGCAGAGGTAACATCCTCTTTCCTTTATCGTCTCGTCTCATTCCTCAAAGCAGCCAATCTCCTATCCCCTCTGTGCCAGTGACAGTAATCCTGGCAAAGCAGTGTCACCATATAACCATTAAAGGGAAGCAGCAGTAGCAATAATACTCAAGGTGCCTTTCCTATCTTTCCTTTTAAAAAGATCAAACTTTGGGACCTTCTGGGAAATAAGAACAGTTAGATGCGCTCTGTGAAAAGTGCATCTTTGTCGGAATAGGAAACAGTCAGAGACAGAGCTACCGGCAACTGTTCTGATTAAAAAAAATCATGCTGGCAGTATTACAGAGAAAGATTACAGATAGTTATGTACATGTGTACAAGCACACAAACAGGTAATTGAGAGACCAGAACTACATTGGCTTTTTTTGAGAAAGTACCATATAAAAAGATGACGAGTAAAAACTCCACACAAGTAGTCCCTATAAACCCCAACACCCAGTAAGCCACAGGTCCCACCTGCCATCCTCCTTGCCTTTCTCAGTGCAGTTTTCTTTGTACAGAAATAGGGTATATTAGTGTCACCATCAGATCCAAGCACACTGTTGGGATTTAGGTAATAATGCAACTGATCCCTGTTCGGCCTGTCAGCCTGAACATGTGGCACACTGACGTGCAGACTTGTGCAGAGATAACGCAAAGTCAGAGGCACGGGGAAAATGTGTGCCTGAACACCAGCCTCTCCCAGCTTGAGCCTTCCGTGGACTCCTATAAATAGCCATATCCTGATGAATAACACACGATGCTTTCCACGCTCAGGCAGTGAAACTGTCACGGGTATAACTGCTTTAAGTGCCATGCGAAGGACTGTACCACCAACTCCCGCCCCAACCCACCAGACATTAGTTTACAGACTTTACAGGTCCCACTTGCATTGGCAGTGCAAGTTTTAAACTCATGACCTCAATTCCAGTGACACCTTGGGGTTCAGTGCCCCAACACTCATCCGCAGTCAGGAGCAGGGCATCGCTGGCCCTGTCCCAGTCCTTCCTGCTCTTACAGCCACCCTCAGGACATCCAGTGGCTTTTTCTCCAGCTCCTTCCTCTTTTTCCTCCTTCTCCTAAGAGCATTCCAGCTGCTGTTACTGCTCCACATTGGTCCTTGCAGCCTGCTAAGCCAAGCCTAACCAGCTTCTTCCCATATCTTCCTTCTCGTGGAGACAACTACGGGCCTTATGTTGTGCAGTATCCTATAAAGAATCTTCAGTATAATAATACTGAGGCCACTAGTCATCAAGATCAGTCCCTGGGTTGACAGTCTTCTTTTAAAATCCATTTGTATTTGCTCCAGTGGCAAATTTTGTCCCTTGGGACAACTTACCAGTATCACCTTTCCCTAGATGAAATACTAGGATTCAGCACTGGTCTCTATAAATATAGACCTCAGCTATCTTCTTTGACAAGAATGACTATTAAGGTGATAAGATCTTAAAGCTTAAACAACCAGAGGACAGCTTATCTGAACATGCTAAATAACATATTTCCTGTCAACTAGAAACTATTTTCCACCCCTGTGGAATAAAGCTAAAAAGATCCTACTTCCTATGAAAATATTGGTGTATAATTTTTTTAATCCGTTCAGGAATGCATTAGAGAAAAGTGTTTCCACTACATGTTCTTCAGAAAGGCTCAGCCACATAATTCACCTGTGCAAAAAGTGTTTAACTATAGTCAGTGAAGAGCCAGATTTAGCCACAATACTTCCAGTGCTTCTGTTAGATTTGGGAAGAGCATTCTCAACAAGTCAATGACTCTAATAGTTGAATTGTTTCTAACCTTCCCACTTTAAATACAGTTGATGTTTAATAATTTTCATGTTGGGGAAAGTTAATAAATACTCAGGTCCCCAGGGAATTATTTGGTTGGACTATCAATTTCAGAGGCAGCCAGCCTCAGGACTTATGACTAGCAAGTCAATCAAAATAGCTACTTTATTTAGGTACTGCCAAAGTTCAAATCCACCTGAAAGGCTTGTTGGAAACATTGCTTAAAAATTGAGATAGGTGTCCATGATGATCTCTTCTGCTTGGGCTTACCTTCTCCCAGTGGGAGAAGCAGCACTGCCACTGGCCTAGTGGCAACATGTCTTGACAGGGAGCAGATCTGCATCCTTCTCAGGGGTCCCAAGGAGGTCCTAGTGCACCACTTCTCACCTGGTTATAGGCTGTGATTTCCAAAAGGTGCTATATACGCACCATCCTGACAATGCTTTAAAAGAAGCCCCAAGGGCCAATTTATGCATTCGATATGAGATAATTCCCATATTTAAAAAAGAAACAAACAAATAAAGCAGAAAGAATCTGAGTGGAAGAAGGTGGCTCTCTGTCCCTTCCCTTCGGATGCCCTCACACCTTGACTTCTGAGCCCGGCTCTGTGTCTGACCACGACCTGGCCCCATGAATCCTCCAGTCTGGCTTCCACCATGTCGCAGCTTCCCTGGGAAGCTGGAAGGTACTTTCTTCTCCTCCAAACATGATAAACTGTTGGTTAATACAAGTTTGTGCAAATTTGATCCCATGACCGGGGAAAACCGAACAAAGGGAAAGTGGGTGGCAGGGCAGACTGGGTCCCAAAGTGGACAGGGATGCAGGGTTTTGGGCTCCACAGAAGCGCCGGCTCTACAGGCTAGCTCTGTGCAATTCCCTGCACAGCATGTGATACAGAACACCTGCAGGTAATGCTACGTCTTTTCGTTGTGGGGAAATTCATGGCACCTAATTTAGGTGGACTGTGTTTTACTGCTAAGATCGCAAATACATTAAAGCAAACTAAAGCTACAGGTAGGGACCCGAAAGCATACAGCTTTGGTCTTAACCCCATAACTGGGTAGCACTCCAATTCCCTTTCTTCTGCTCCTCCAGCTGATAAGCAGAACTTGGTACTTTGTGTTAATTGTTTTCTATTTTTGTTTTTCTTGTCTTCAGGGTTCTCTAAATCCTTCTGTACCTCACTCCAGTCATCCCTTTCATTAACAGTGATATCCAGCTTTGTTTAGTGAGCAAATTTAATGGGTGCCTGTATTGGTTTTATGTGGCAAGGTTTTGGTAGCGGGGGGGGTTACAGGGGTGGCTCCTGTAAGAAGTTGCTGGAAGCTTCCCCTGTGTTCGAGAGAGAGCGAGCCCATACCAGCCGGCTCTAAGACGGACCCGCCGCCGGCCAAGGCCGAGCCAATCAGCGATAGTGGTGACGCCTCTGTGATAACATTTTTAAGAAGGAAAAAAAGTTGGGACGGGGAGAAAACAGCCACCAGAGAGAGGAGTGAGAACATGTAAGAGAAACAAGCCTGCGGACACCAAGGTCAGTGCAGAAGGAGGGGGAGGAGGTGCTCCAGGCGCCGGAGCGAAGATTCCCCTGCAGCCCGTGGGGAAGACCATGGTGAGGCAGGCTGTCCCCCTGCAGCCCAGGGAGGTCCACGGGGGAGCAGATCTCCACCTGTAGCCCGGGGAGGACCCCACGCCAGAGCAGGTGGGTTCCCGAAGGAGGCTGTGACCCTGTGGGAACCCTGCGCTGGAGCAGGCTCCTGGCAGGACCTGCGGATCTGTGGAGAGAGGAGCCCACGGAGCAGGTTTTCTGGCAGGACTTGTGACCCCGTGGGGGACCCACGCTGGAGCAGTGTGCTCCTGAAGGACTGCACACCGTGGAAAGGACCCATGCTGGAGCAGTTCATGAAGAACTGCAGCCCGTGGGAATGGCCCACGTTGGAGCAGTTTGTGGAGGACTGTCTCCCGTGGGTGGGACCCCATGCTGGAGCAGGGGAAGAGTGTGATGAGCCCTCACCCTGAGGAGGTGAAGCGGCAGAAAATAACATGTGATGACCGTAAACCCCATCCCTGTCCCCCTTGTGCCGCTGGGGGGGCTTGGTGGAGAAATCTGGGAGTGAAGTTGTGCCCGGGAAGAAGGGAGGGGTGGAGGGAAGGTGTTCTGAGATTTCGTTTTATTTCTCATTTACCTTACTCTGGCTGATTTGTAATAAATTGAGCTAATTTTCCCTAAGCTGAGTCTGTTTTGCCCGTGATGGTAATTAGTGAATGATCTCTCCTGTCCTTATCTCGACCCGCAAGCTTTTTGTTATATTTTCCTCTCCCCTGTCCAGCTGAGGATGGGGGAGTGATAGAACGGCTTTGGTGGGCACCTGGCGTCCAGCCAGGGTCAACCCATCACAGTGCCCCAAGGACGCATAAGGTGGGACCCTTGACGAGTTCTATCACCTGCTTCCATTCTCTGCAGTCACTGAATCACAGCCTGGCTGAGGTTGGAAGGGACCTCTGGACGTCATCTAGTCCAACCCTCCTGCTCAAGCAGGGCCACCTAGAACAAGTTGCCCAGGACCATGTCCAGATGGCTTTTGCGTATCTCCAAGGATGGAGTCTTCACAACCTCTCTGGGCAACCTGTGCCAGTGCTTGGTCACCCTCACAGTGACAAAGTGTTTCCTGGTGTTCAGATGGCACCTCCTGCATTTCACTTTGTGCCCATTGCCTCTGGTCCTTTCACTGGGCACCACTGGAAGGAGCCTGGCTCTGTCTTCTTTGCACCCTCCCTTCAGGTATTTCTATATGTTGATAAGATTCCCCTGAGCCTTCCCTTCTCTGGACTAATCAGTCCCAGCTCTCTCAGCCTTTCCTCCTATGTGAGGTGGTCCAGTCCCTTAATCATCTCTGTGGTCCTTCACTGGACTCTCTGCAAGAACTCTGTATCTCTTTTGTACTGGGGAGCCCAGAATGGGGCCCTGTAATCCAGGTATAGGCTCACCACTGTTGAGCAGAGGGGAAGGATCACCTTTGGGATAGCTTATACAGCCCTTGCTTTATCCATCTTAAAATTCTGGAATTATTTCCACATGTTCTCCAGCTTAATTAATAACTTCCCATCACATAATACAGTACAGTTCAGATAAGAACACAGGAGTACGAGGATAGTCATACTGATCAGACTAAAGGTTCATCTGTCAACAGCAAATAGCAAATGTCTATGAAAGAGAACAAAAACGGAGTGAGTATACAGCTTTACTTCCCCCAAAGTGTCTCCTTACCTCCCTAAATGTATGGCTCACAGGCTTCCTAATCGGAATAGGTGTCCATATGTTTAATAACCTTGCAGGGACTTCAACGAATTTTTCTGATTTTTTAATGAATTTACGTAAACTTCAAGCATTAACAACATCCTGTATCAAGGAGTCGTTCAGGTGTGGTAATTAGATCAACTGTGTTTTCTGTGTCTAAAAATAAGCTGCTTTGCCAGGGATAGTTAACTGACTGGTCTGGCCAAATTTATCTTTAGCAAACCTTTTTTGCCTCTTTACCTGCCACTTACCTCCATGTCTTCAATTTTTTCCTTCCTTGAACTCAGACAAAAGTGCCTGTCTCTGTTAGATCACTTTTTCAGTCTGCCTAAATGTAAGGGCTACATTTGCTATTCTTCAAACCCCTTATACAATCATAACCAGCTTAAAAATGTTTTACAGGCTGGATCACGAACAATCCCTCTTCTGACTGTGCATCAGCTCTTTCAGAACACCGAGTGAATTCAGCTCTTTGAATTTTGCTCCCACCACACACACAGTAACTTCAATTTCATCCTTATTGATAACTAGTTCTAAGACCAGCAGAACTACTGAATCCTGGTCTCCTATCGCTTTGTGGAGCCCAGTGTTAAGGTCCCATGATCATTTTCTGATCTCTAATAGGTGCTGAACTCATGTTGCAGATTGGGAGCAATAATAGGGCTTTTCAATTCTATCCAGTCATCTATTATCTTTGACAGTTCTATTCTCTTTCCAAATGAGGCTGAAATCAGCTGGTGGATTTGAAAGCTGTCTCACAGACAGCTGGATGGAGGCACAGGACTTAGGGATTGCAACATTTAGGGTTTTTTTGCAGAATCGAGTTTTGACTGCTGTCACAAGGAATCCTGTCTATCATTACAAGATTGTTTCTTTTTCAGATTACAGACAAACTATTTGTGTTTCTTTAATAGTAGCACCGAAATGGTAGACTTGCTGTAAAGGCTGAAGTTTATACACCCTAGAATTATAACCTGGAACATCTGGAAGGGTTAGTCCTAAAAAGTTTATAATTAAAGACAAAAATTCAAGATTTATATCTTGCATACATGTCGGATCAAACATTAGGGTCATTATCTCATGGAATGAATAAAGGAAATGCTAAATTTTATAAAACATTCTAGCTGGTGAGAACAATTCTCTTATTTATGTCAAATCTATATAAAACTCTACCTAATACTTAACTCTTTGTAAAATTTAATCTAGCTTTAAAGTATATGTTGCCAAAAACTTCTAGAAAACTGGTCTAACATAAAAAAATGAGTATGATTATTAGAAATGTGTATTTCCTCTGTAGTCTTGCCACCCACTCTAGGTTATTTATGTGCCCATCCTAGGATTAAGGATAGGTTAAAATTAAAGTACTTAAACACACCATCTGCAAATACAAAGTACTAGTATGCTATAATGCTAGTCCTACTAAGTAGGACAAAATAAGCCCAATTTTACTCCTATTCACATAAGATAGTGAGCAGATGACAGTCCCAAGGCTTCAGTCTACAGTTAGTTGTTAAAATGATGTTTTATTCCTTGATAACTGACAAAGGCATTATTTGTGAGTTTTGAGTGATTATTTATGTATCACTGAAAGTTAATCTTTCACCTACTGCTCTATTAGCCTAAAATGGTAAAAGCTTGTGATTATTTCTTCATTCATTCCTTGACATTTTTTAAAAGCCAAATTACTTCTATATCATTATGGAAAATTCCTCTATAGCTGTGGGTGGAAGGAAGGAAGCTTGCTAAGTAATTCTGAATTCATTTTAGTAAACTTCTCTTTTGCAACATAGAAGCATATTTATGTTTTTAATTAAAAAATAAAAAGGCTGTAAATTGCTGGTCAATTTTATAATGTTCTGTCACCTCCCATTAATGCAAATATAGAAGATATATTTCATAAAATAGATATATGGAGGAAGGATTCATGTGGCAGGCTGATAGTCTCTCTTTTTACAGTACCTAGCGCAACATAGCTATAACCTAGCTGATGTCTCTCAGCTCTACAGTAATATAAATGTTAATAAATTCCACCAGTTAAAATGTGATGTTCAGAGAAGGATTACTAAACAGGTACTTACATAAGCATTATCAAAGAGTTGTACCTATTTTATATAACTGATCAGTCATTAAGCACAATAGGGAAAAGAACAATACACAGGGGACTTGCATGGCATTTTGCTTTTTTATATGTAGACTAGCAACTTGGATAGTATTCAGAAGAGACACAAAGATTATAATAATCAGATTTGCTTTTTCAGTGCTGTCACTGTTACAGGGTTAGCTGCACATCAGATCCCTCCTTAGTCCCTCCCTGTCTCACATGTGCCTTCCTGAGTGGCAGATGAGCTGCTCCATCCCCCTGAGGTTAAATCCTGAAGATCCCTGACTTACAGCCCCATCCCCAGCTGCAGTGGGCTACCCAGCCAACTGTGCAAACCCTGCTGAATTTAGTGCTTGAATGGGACCTTTTTTTGGTTCGACTTCCAGTAGGGGATGCAATGACTCAGTACAGCTTTTTCAACAAAAAAGTGCAGCTTTAAGACCATATGATGATAAAAAATGTCCCGAAACCAGAAGCAAATGAGTAAAGGTTATTTGATCTAAAACTTAAGTAGGTCTATGCCATGTCAGACACTATCCCTAGAGGATGGAAAGTCACTAGGATGTAATACCAATCTTAGTCCTCTTCTCCCTTCCCTGTCAGAGCTCAAGATCTTTCAGATGTGCAAAACCCCTCAGAGCAACTGAGCTCCTAGTTATTTCTCAGCAAGATACTCCAGCAAGGGACACATGAAAACCATTGAAAAATGCTATTTCTTCTACATTCTTCCCACCTTAAATTTTGTTTAAATCTGAAAAATTTACTACATGATCTCTTTACTATTCCCTCAAAATCAATCTGAGTCAGCTCAAAAATGTAAAAAAATAGAATTTAAAAACCCATTCAAAATAAAACTAGACATAGACTCTTATTCAGTAGTTTAAAAAGTGCGCTAGTCTTAGCATGATCAGAAGTCAAGGATGATAAAAGGGTTTGTTAAGTTTGGATAAACGGCCACTGTTCCAAAGAGAAATTATCAAGGATTATTAACTCACACTTTTGCAATTACAAGATTTCTGTTTAATCATGTACAATGCAGGGATGTAAACCCACAAAACATGGAACTCAGGGTCTGGAAGACGCACCTCATCCTGCAAGAGTCTCAAAGTGAGGAGTGCAGCCTTCTGCAAAGGCCACAAAAATGAACAGAGGCTGGTGAAGATAGGAGCAAGACACACATCTCTGAGTTGTTCTTCAGGGTCCTAAATAGAATAATGCCAGAATGATTGTTTCAGGCTCTCTCTAGTTAGGGGAAAGGAACTCTGAAGTATCATTTACTCAATAACCATGAAGCCCCCTTCACCTTACCACTCCTGAAAAGTACAAGAAAAACCCAATTGATCATAATTTATTTAATCATGGACCACCTCGACTTTTAAACCATTAGCCTGCTCAAAGAACATTCATAAGGGAAGGCAGTAATCCCATTATTCATGCCTGCACGTAGTGATATGGTACACCCAGTACCATTTTTGCTACAAGTGACTAGCATATAAAAATTGTGAATTGCTGCCCAAAAGGCAGATTCTTCCATAATTGATCATTAATGTGTTTCTTGTACCTTCTTCGGAAACAGCCAGTATTGGCTGCTGTCAGGGACATAATAATCTATTAGACAAATTTATACCTATCCAGTGTAACATGGTGATTCCTAAATGTTGTTTTTGCTTAACTGAAAACAGAATATTAAGTATTTATTGACAGACATAGGAAAGCAGTGTTTAATGATATCTTATGGAGTTCACAGATGAATGTGTTTGCTATTATTGCTGTTGTTCCTTTGTGGAGGCTCCTGATGCTGACTGTAAGATATCCAGTCATTTTTCATCCCCTGCCCTTAGCTGTAACTCTTGTGCTATTCCATGCAAAATCCACAAAGCACTGACCCCCCAGAAACAGAATGTCTTTTGAGATGACAAATTCTGTCATCGTATTGCTGTATAGACACAATTTAAAAGAGTTAAAATAGATATGCAAATCGCAATGCCTAGTATTCCGAAACGTGCCTGCAGGAACATCAGGTAGGTGCAATCAAGGAAGAAAAATGTTGCTCTTCTAGGGATAGCACCTTGAATTTAAAGACAGGGCTCCAGCTGAGGGCTGCAGAATGCAAATTTCTTTGTTAAACTGCTCATTTATATATATTTAAAAGCAGAGACCATAATTCAGAAAAGCACCATACATATTCTTAAGTCCATTTCTCCCGGGAAAGAGGGAAGGCTGTTCACCACGTGCCTTCTGTGACCGACAGCGGTCAGTGAGAAGAGTCTGCTGCAGATATCCATTGATAAACCTGTGCTGGCAGAGCTGGGGTATTTGACTGAAACAGCTATGCTGGCAGCTGCTCCCAGTATTGACATAATTATCCCTCTTTTCCACTGGTATAACTAATTTCTTTTCTAGGATGTGACTTCGCTAATTGTACAAGGTACACGCTTCCAAATCTCACGGCAACCGTACAAATATACCAGCATCTTTGTCCTAATAAAGGATTGTAAGAGGCCTTTTCTCAAGTAGGTTGTTATGTAAGGACATTTTCCAGAAGTGGAAACAAACAAATAAAAGCAGAGAAATATAAATATAATGTTATTTAATACCAGCTGAATTCCAAGGATAAAGTAAAAGAAAATATACAGCAGACTGCTTTTCTTTGGTGAAAATCTTTCAGTTGCCTGACAGAGTTATCCTACAGAACAATAAAATACATATCTGTTAAAAGACGAATGGCCAAATTTGGATGATTTACCAATGCCAAGACTCACAAACGCCTTTTTTAACTGCCTGTTTGTCAAGTCAGTCCTGCCGTATAAAAGAGGCATAGCTGCCAGCCCCAGCCACTTGCCCCAGTGCGCAGGCACACACGGGTCACGTGCCAGCCGTACCCCCCGGTGGGTCCAGGCGCCTGCTGCGGGGGCAGACGCGGGTATCCCTGTGGCATGGGAAAACAGGCGATGCACTCCTGGGGGAAGACTTTGGAAACAAGCCTACAAAATTAGCGACGTGGCCCGGCCTTATTCCCAGTTTGCACCTGAAGTCCCTTTAGTGAAAAGGAGCAATGGAGCAGCTCGGGGCAGCAGATGAGCCGTCCTGGTGTGTCACACAGCTGCAGAAGTTAATCTGTGACATTGTAGGACTTGTGTAATGCAGATCTTATTGGTTCCTTCTGGCTGTGAACTTCCAGAAGGACCTGTGATACACAGATAAGATAGACTTTATTTAGAAAATAGCTCCCACTTCAGTAATAACAATGACTTGGATGAAACCAGCCGTAAATGTGTGTCTGCAGTCACTATATTCTGCAAGTGGCTTCAAAGGAAGCATTAAAGAAATTATCACTGTAAAAGTTCTTCTCTTAGTGTCAACAATTTAAATAAATTCCATTTACTTGAGTGCTTTTGTCAAAGGCAATTAATGTAATCTATTTCATTTTTCTGTTAACTGTATGTTTACAAGACTTTTTTTCATATAGTAAAATACAATTTGGTTCAAATAAAATCTTATAGTTTAAGAATTTTCTGCATAGTCATTCAGTCTTGCAATTTGTGATGAAAGTCTTGTTAGGCTTTAGTGTATTTTGATACTTCAGAAAGGTTTGGTTGGCAACTTTTTGTGACAAATATTAGCATCACACATTTAACATCTGAAAGAGACTTAAAAAATAAAGAATGGAAAGAGCTTGTGGATAAGACAGACACCATTTCCAAGGAAGGTATGTACTCGGAGGTAAAGAAAAAGGTAAAAGAATAGGTTTTGTAAATTGAATTAGAGTAATCTTTCCAAGAATAGAGTTAATGACACACATAATGTCTTCGTGTGCGTAAGTGTATATATGTATATACATACGTACTGGCTATTATTTTTCCCTTATTCTCACAAAGACATAGGAACTTGCACAGAAGTTGGACAGTTGGATAGTGCCCCCAAAGGAGCTTGCTGAAACTGACCTGTCTGGGCTTGGACAAAGCCTGGATAGTCTGAGATTGGAGAATAAGGAGAAAAAGGCAATATTTGGTAAAAAAAAAATTTCAAAAAAGGTTTGTCATAGACGATAAGAATATTTGCTTCTGCTTTACTATTTCAATTTCTATATTATAAATTATATCAAACACAGAATGCACTGACCTTTTAAAACCAAACATTTTAATAACTTCCTGTGAGACTGGATTAGAGATACATATATAAAAATCCCTTGTGAAACCTTCCAATTTTGTTGAATCAGCACTGTCTGTCAGAAAAGCTGTTCTGCAAGAATTTCTTAATACGCTGTAGCCCCACACATCACCCACACTTTAACAGGTGGAAAAGTGGAATGGCAGCATTCTCCCCTGCTTGGGCAGATGTATGCCCTGCAGGTGGACAAGCAAGTGGGCAATTGTACATAGTTTCATGCTTTTCCTTCACTCTACTTGTAACAAATACTGAGAAGTCCAAATCACTCCCCAAATATAATGCCTTGATATCTGCTTAATCCCTAACCAAGTACTAAAATCTCTTTGATTTGCAGTTTTCTTTGTCCAAGTCATAATGACAGGTGAGCCACCAGAACACCACTTATTTTTTTCTTTTATACAGTAGCAAAAGGTGTCATTCCCAGGGATATCAGACAGCTGAAGGCCTATGCAATGACAGAGGTAAATATTGGGACAGAGAAGCTGGTCTTTGGAAAGGACTCAGTGTGCAGGAAAAACCTGTAATATCATTAGACCCTTGAGGGAGAATGTCGTGGTTTAACCCCAGCCAGCAACTAAGCACCACGCAGCCGCTCACTCACTCCCCCCCCATCCAGTGGGATGGGGAGAGAATCAGGAAAAGAAGTAAAACTCCTGGGTTGAGATAAGAACGATTTAATAGAACAGAAAAGAAGAGACTAATAATGATAATGATAACACTAATAAAATGACAACAGTAGTAATAAAAGGATTGAAATGTCCAAATGATGCGCAGGGCAATTGCTCACCACCCGCCGACCGACACCCAGCCAGTCCCCAAGCGGCGAATCCCCACCCCCACTTCCCAGTTCCTAAACTAGATGGGACGTCACATGGTATGGAATACACTGTTGGCCAGTTTGGGTCAGGTGCCCTGGCTGGGCATGAGAAGCTGAAAAATCCTTGACTCTAGTCTAAACACTACTGAGCAACAACTGAAAACATCGGTGTTACCAACATTCTTCACATACTGAACTCAAAACATAGCACTGTACCAGCTACTAGGAAGACAGTTAACTCTATCCCAGCTGAAACCAGGACAGAGAAGTAAGAGTGGAATAAAATTGACAATGAGGAAGAGCATTAGGAAGGAGGGCAACATATAGTATATCTTCTCCCTCATACTTGGGGTTACATGAACAAGTGCATATAAGACTTAATATAAGGATTAAAAATAGTGGGCATAGGCGGGATATCACAGGCCTTCACTACAGTGTGATTAAATTATCACAGAGCACTTAGCTTAATAGTTCCTCTATTAAAAAAATAAAAGAAAGAAAAAGAAAGAAAGAAAGAAAAAGAAATTAAAAGAAAAAGCAAACAAAACCCAAGCTAGTAAATTTCTTGCCCCAGAGCTGATAGATGCATGGCTGATTTTACCCTAACTTCTGTGGGCTGTATGTCATTTGGAGACTTGAGAGCAAGGCAGAAGGTGTGTAAAGCAGCGTAACAGTGTGGGGTAGAAAGGACATAAATTATCTGGCTTCTCCAAGACACATCATTAAATAACAGCTGTTCAGTGGTGGGGTCACTTGTTGACATGCTCAGGAGCTCCAACATGCTTCCTCCCCTCCCTTTTGAGCACATCAGAATTTTTAAATTGTCACAGATCTCATTATATTTGATTACACATCCTATGAAAAAATAGAGCAGTGGATTTTAGTGGGATACAGTACCTCTGGGAAAGTCATTCACAGAAGGTTTAAATTCAAGTTCCCTCAGTTTCACAACCACGAAAGCCACTGCAGAGTGGATCCCTGTCTTCTGCTGTTGGCTTCTGCTTTGCAAAGTACAGAAAGCTCACAGTTGCTGTAGCACTGCATCTTTATGGAAAAGGGTAGTATAAATGGCCTTGCCATGACACTCTGTCTGAAAATATCATAGAAAATGTGGAAACACCCCTAACAAATTCAAAGCACGTCATTACTATTTCTGTCACTGAATTTTGAATGAAACACATGGTCTCGGCCCAGACACGCAACATCTAGAATTTCTGTCTCTTTCTGGAGACCCAAGATCTAATTTAGCACAGGCAAACACATAACACAGACTTTCATTTTTATGCTTTCACACTGTATTCACTCAGTGAATCTGACAATAGCAATGTAGAAAAGCCATAAAGCATCTGGCTTCTCTGCAGTCTATCAGCAAACTACAAATGTCATAAGAATTGCTTAATACTAGGAAAAGGACAGATGCACAAAGTTCCCACTTTAGTAGCCTTTACCAGCTTGAGGAAGTAATACTGGTAGGAACTAAAAGTGGATATCAGCTTTCACCCAAACACGAAGGCAAGATTGCATTGGCAGAATGCTCCCTTTAAAATATTTGGAGATTTTAGTCCCAAAATTTCTTTCACCATATCAAATTATCTTAAATACCAGTTAACAATACAAGCCTAGACACATAGATGTCTTGAGTATTTTTTTTTTTTTGGTAGCATAAAATTTAGGATATGTCGTTACAGGAAGTTTTTTCAGTGCCAGTATAGTTAATTATACCGATAACAGTTAACTGTTAGCTCTTCTGGTCTAACTCTCCCATGTGGGCACAGTTACCTAGAATATGAGTATTTTAAACCTTTTCAGATAGCTTGAAAATTGCTTCCCAAGTGGCAAACTGAAGTGATTGGAGGCAGCCCTGTGCCCATAGTATAAACTAATTTTAAACTCTTGTCCTACCTATATGACTTTCCCATGTAGAAAAGCCCCTGGGACAAAAGTGCTTTAAAGTCTGTTCCGTAATACTTACTTCAGTATAATTATTCCTAAATGCTAAGAGTGTCCACATGAGGATTTAGCCCAGAATAGCAATTTCAGTCAATATGCAACAGCAGAGATATACAGACACTTGTAGCTACTTTACCCTTTCACACCTAATGAAGGCAGCAAGGTGTTGTGGACTGCGGTTCCAAGGAAGAGATGCTGAGCAAACTTATGAGGGCACACCCCGATGAACAATGCATGATGAAATGAATTAGGCTAGCTAAAATAAGACAAGCCATGTCTCCTCAGATCCAATTCTTGCACATGTCAACAGGAGACTGAATGAAATAAGGTAGTCTCTTCCTCTGCACTGGGAATTTCAAGCCTTCAACAAATCCCTCATAGAGACTAATAAGAAACCTGGTTAGTCATTGGGCAAGCGGTGAAGAACTGCAACAGATTAGACACTGGCAAAGTAACAAAACAAATAGTCAATTTTCACCCTGGCAAAGCCTCTATGCTAAGTCAGTGTTGAAAATATTCATAAATAAATCAGGAATTAAAGAACAGCAAGATGTAATCGCTCTTGTAATGCAAATAGCAATTAACAACAATATTTGCATTTGACACAAAGCTCTGAGGATAATACAGGCTGAAAGTGCCTGTAAAGAATCCCACCAGTAGACAAGTGGGAAGCGCAATGGCAGATAAAATCTAGCGCTGACAAAAGTGTGGCACTGCAAACGGGGAAGTATACCAGTCATCAAGAATTGATCAAGAGCCCAGTAACACACTGGATTAGCTCAATCTTCTGATGTAAAAGGTCCACCAATGGCTGGGTGAACACAGGGCTGGAGAGGTTAAGACAAGGCACAGAAATAACGTTAACTTTCCTTGCAATTAGGAAAGTATCATAGAATCATAGAATGGATTAGGTTGGAAACGACCTTAAAGATCATCTAGTTCCAACCCCCCCCGCCACAGGCAGGGACACCTTCCACTAGACCAGGTTGCTCCAAGCCCCATCCAACCTGGCCTTAAACACTTCCAGGGATGGGGCAGCCACAACCTCTCCGAGCAACCTGTTCCAATGCCTCACCACCCTCACAGTAAAGAACTTCTTCCTTACATCTAATCTAAATCTACCCTCCTTCAGTTTAAAACCATTACCCCTCGTCCTATCACAACACTCCCTGATGAAGAGTCCCTCCCCATCTTTCTTATAAGCCCCCTTTAAGTACTGGAAGGATGCTATAAGGTGTCCCCAGAACCTTCTCTTCTCCAGGCTACACAACCCCAACTCTCTCAGCCTATCTTCATATGGGAGGTTCTCCAGCCCCCTGATCATCTTCATGGCCCTCCTCTGCACCCGCTTGAGCAGGTCCATGTCTTTCTTATGTTGGGGACTCCAGAGCTGAACACAGTACTCCAGGTGGGGTCTCATGAGAACAGAGCAGAGGGGCAGAATCACCTCCCTTGACCTGCTAGCCACACTTCTTTCGATGCAGCCCAGAATGCGATTGGCTTTCTGGGCTGTGAGCATACACTGCTGACTCATATTCAGTTTTTCATCCACTAATACCCCTGACTCTTTCTCCTCAGGGCTGCTCTCAATCCACTCATCGCCCAATCTGTATTTGTGCTTGGGATTGCCCCGACCCATGTGCAGGACCTTGCACTTGGCCTTGTTGAACCTCATGAGGTTCGCACAGGCCCACCTCTCAAGCCTGTCAAGGTCCCTCTGGATGGCATCCCTTCCCTCCAGTGTGTCGACCACACCGCACAGCTTGGTGTCGTCGGCAAACTTGCTGAGGGTGTATTCAATCCCGTTGTCCGTGTCACTGACAAAGATGTTAAACAGCACCAGTCCCAATACTGACCCCTGAGGAACGCCACTTGTCACTGGTCTCCACTTACACATCAAGCTGTTGACTACAAGTCTTTGAGTGTGACCATCCAGACAATTCCTTATCCACCCAGTGGTCCATCCGTCAAATCCATGTCTCTCCAATTCAGAGACAAGGATGTCCTGCGGGACAGTGTCAAATGCTTTGCACAAGTCCAGGTAGATGACACCCGTCGCTCTTTCCTTATCCACCAATGCTGTAACCCCATCGTAGAAGGCCACCAAATTTGTCAGGCACGATTTGCCCTGTCACAAATCACCTCCTTATTTTCCATATGCCTTAGCATAATTTCCAGGAGGATCTGCTCTGTGATCTTGCCAGGCACAGAGGTGAGACTGACTGGCCTATAGTTCCCTGGATCTTCTTTTTTTCCCTTTTTAAAAAAGGGGGTTATGTTTCCCCTTTTCCAGCCAGTGGGAACTTCCCCGCACTGCCACAACTTCTCAAGTATGATGGATAGTGGCTTAGCCACTTCATCTGCCAGTTCCCTCAGGACCCATGGATGCATCTCATCAGCTCCCATGGACTTGTGCACCTTCAGGTTCCTTAGGTGGTCTTCTACCTGATCTTCTCCTACAGTGGGTGGTTCTTCATCCTCCCAGTCCCTGCCTTTGCCTTCTGTAACTTGGGTGGTGTGGCTGGAGCACTTGCTGGTGAAGACTGAGGGAAAAAAGTCATTGAGTACCTCAGCCTTCTACATATCCCAGGTAACCAGGTCTCCCATTTCCTTCTGGAGAGGGCCCACATTTTCCCTAGTCTTCCTTTTTATCACCAATGTACCTCTAGAAGCTTTTCTTGTTGCCCTTGATGACCCTGCTCAGATTTAATTCTATCAGGGCTTTAGCTTTTCTAACCTGATTCCTGGCTGCTCAGACTATTTCTCTGTATTCCTCCCAGGTTACCTGCCCTTGCTTCCACCCTCTGTAGTCTTCCTTTTTGTGTTTGAGTTTGTCCCGGTGCTCCTTGTTCATCCATGCAGGCCTCCTGGTGTTTTTGCCTGACCTCTTCTTTGTTGGGATGCATCACTCCTGAACTTGGAGGAGGTGATCCTTGAATATTAACCAGCTTTCTTGGGCCCCTCTTCCCTCCAGGACTTTATCCCATGGTATTCTACCAAGCAGATCCCTGAAGAGGCCAAAGTCTGTTCTCCTGAAGTCCAGGGTAGCGAGCCTGCTGTGCGCCCTCCTCACTGCCCTAAGGATCTTGAACTCCACCATTTCATGGTCACTGCAGCCAAGGCTGCCCTTGAGCTTCACATTCCCCACCAGCCCCTCCTTGTTGGTGAGAACAAGGTCCAGCATAGCACCTCTCCTCATTGGCTCCTCTATCACTTGGAGAAGGAAGTTATCATCAGTGCATTCCAGGAAGCTCCCGGACTGCTTATGCCCTGCCGTGTTGTCCCTCCAAGAGATATTGGGGTGGTTGAAGTCCCCCACGAGGACCAGGGCTTGTGAATGTGAAGCTGCTCCTATCTGTCTATAGAGGGCTTCATCTGCTCGGTCTTCCTGGTCAGGTGGCCTGTAGCAGACCCCCACTATAATGTCACCTGTCCCTAGCCCTCCCTTTGATCCTGACCCATAAGCTCTTGGTCGGCTCCTCATCCATCCCCAGGTGGAGCTCCATGCACTCCAGCTGGTCATCGACATAGAAGGTGACCGCCCCTCTCCCTCTCCCCTGCCTGTCCTTCCTAAAGAGCCTGTGTCCTTCCATTCCAACACTCGTCATAGGAGCCATCCCACCAAGTCTTTGTGGTGCCAATAAGACCATAGCCCTGCAGGCGTGCGCACGTCTCTAACTCCTCTTGGTTATTCCCCATGCTACATGTGTTTGCATAGAGGCATTTAAGTTGGGCCCCTGATGAAGCTGACTTACTGGCTGGCATTCCTTTGTGCTGCTCTTCAGGTGCTCTCCTGCTGACCTGTGATCCCCCTCCAGGCTCTGGGCATCTATTGCTGGCACTGTAGTGTTGGAAGGTGTTAAAAATGA
The DNA here is from genome assembly GCF_947461875.1 of Haliaeetus albicilla. Classification (NCBI taxonomy): domain Eukaryota; kingdom Metazoa; phylum Chordata; class Aves; order Accipitriformes; family Accipitridae; genus Haliaeetus; species Haliaeetus albicilla. The sequence continues at coordinate 19,985,666 of NC_091500.1, read as the reverse complement.
CCTGTATAAAAAGGTAGGTATTAAGTAAGTACAGCACTACTATCTGTGCAACACAGAAAACATTTAGCAAAACCAGAAAGCATCCCAAGACGAGTGGCAAACCAAGAGGTCTAGGTGACCCTGATGGTGGTGAGGAACATGGGGACAGACCGACTGGAGATGAAAAGTAAGTTAAAACTGGTAACAAACAACATTTACTCTCCCTGCTCCCATGCATCGCAGATGAACTTGTGGAACTCACTGTCCCAAAATCATTATCAGGCCTGATGGGACTAGCTGCAACCAATGTTATTTAGAGCTGTCTCAAGGAGAGGAATCACAGCGCTCCTTGCTGCCATCGGGGTGAGTGCCTGTGGGGGCCACCCTGTCTCCAGCACGCAGGCTTCCCACAGAAGGAGACAAGGAGCACAAGCCTCAGGCACAGAGGGGTACAGGCGCCACCACTTCAAGCTTACTGACAGAGGCTAGGAAGAAATTTTCTTTTTGAATAAATTATTCCATCAGGTGACTTTGATACTTTCCCCTGTATTAACTAGCGCCAGCCACTGCGCTGACTCAGAGGGAAGATCTATGCCATTAACGCCATACTCTTCTGATGAGGAGGATGACATGGAAATGTCGCAAGTCCTCAGGGACCGGCAAATTGCTGCCAGAAGTCGTTCTCATTCCAGTTGGTAGCAGTGACACCAGACACTTGCCATTTAGACTGAGAGACATGCAAAGGAAACAGTCAAAAATCTCACAGGCTGGAAAAGGCTAAAGTGCAATTTCACCTAATTAAAAACTGAGACAAATTAATAGCCTATACTTCCTTCAGTGGTCCTTTGATTTTGAGACATCTGAAGAGGGTTATAATTTTTAGAAGAGGAGTGCTCAGCGCCTTTGAAAAATCCAGCCCTGCAGAAGGCAGCCTGCACCCCCCCAGGTGGGAAACCTCCTCCATCCCTCCATTACCTGCCACATCCCTACTTACACATTAGAATGTGAATCAACACCCTGGAAAGGGAAAAATGTCAAACTGCTGACACCATTAACAAATGTGTTGAGCTTACAATGAATGAAATGGTCAAACCACACGTGCTCCAGTTTTGGGGATTTTATCAGCGTTCAACCTCTCTGCTGTACGTACATCTGCATACGAATTGGAAGACAAAAAAAGGTACAGATGTTCAGTTATTATCAAAACAACAAAAGAAAGCCCCCCAAAAAGCTTATCATTATTCTGAAAGCGTATCACATCTATCGGTGAGTGAGCTGCCCCCTCCTAAGGCCTCCCTCCTTTCCCCGGCCCGCAGAAAGCAGCCGTTCGGCAGGGCTGCCGCTGCCCATGCTGCCGCGAGGCCATTGCTCCGTGTGTCCCACCGCCGCTGCCCACCATGGCGGGTAGCCCCGGCCGGCAGGCAGCGAGCCCGGGTGCCGCATGGCAAGCGAGCCAAGGCACCGCCGGGGCAAGTTGGCAGGTTGACACCAGCCAGGATGGCCAAGGGGTAGGAATTACAAAGTTTGCCTTTGTTGGATGGCGCTGTTCTCCTGCCCAGGCCCTGCCTGTGGGAGAGGAGCGGGGTTCGGTCTAAGGTGGGAGACGCTGAACACGGGACGAGTTGGATTTTGAGGACCAGGCGTCGAGAGGAATGAAAAACGCGACAGAAATACTAGCAGCAAGACTAGAAAAGCTCAGGGATCTGGAGCAGGGCAGGGGGGGTGAAGCGGCTCAGTGCTAAGCGGGAGGAGGGAGGAAGAGAGTATCAGAGGGAATAAGAGAGGATAAAACAAGCTTCTGCCATAGTCCAAATATCATGGTCAGAATAATAGTGCTCTGAGGTGAGACTGAGGTTTTCTACACAGCATTAAAATGAAGCATTAGATAAAGTTTGAAGAAAAATGCCAGAAAAAGCCAGGAATTAAATGATGCCCATCTGCTTCTTCAAAGAATGCAGAAGAGGATGGATCCCTGACCGTTAATCATGATATGTAAGATGACAGTGTTTAACTGAGTTCAAATAGTAAAAAAGCATATATATCTGACTTTTGATAGAGGCAGGGAGGACTTACTCATCTCTGAGCCATGTTTTTAAAGCTATGCCTCAGGTGAACCTTTAACAAGGATCCCTCTCACCAAAACGTCAGCTGAAATGTAAATATTGACTAAATATTTTTTAGGTGTTTGGAGTCCAGGAACTAAAAGTAGTTCCCCTTGTTAGTAGTCCAAATTTTGTTAATTAATTTAGTAATTTCCCTAGCTTTATATGTCAGGATGATACTGAATGTAAAAACATAGTGAAAAAAATATCCTTTCCTTGCAAAAAACCCTTTTCAGCGCACAGGAAAGAAAGGTTTCCACAGATGAACTCTAGTGGCTCCCGCAGTTATTACCCCAGCTGTGTGTTTCACCTTTTGCAGAGGTTACCTCTCCCGCAGCAGAGCAAGCAGGAAAGGAGGATGTGTCAGGGCCTGGGCCAGCCCAGCGCAAACAGCCTGGCTTGCACGGGGAGGGAAGAGGAATCTCAGCTACCGCACCAGACTTTGCCTGCAGCAGCCGACGCGTTGACACGCGATCCCTTCTGCCAGCTCTGTTATGGGGACGTGATCTCCAGTAGGGAGAAAATTAAAAATAGTTGGGGACTGAGCCATAAAAAACTCTGCAGTTCATGGGGTTTCATTCTTAGCACTCGTTCATTCATTCATTTGTAGGCTTCATTTCATTTTAGAAGTTATTATTTTTTTATGAATAAAAAAACATTCGCACCATTCCAGTAGCATCATTTCACTCTTGCTGTGTGCAGATTTGGCAAAAGCACTCTTCTGTCTGTATAGGCAAGGAACTCCTTTGCACAGGTCTTTCCTATACACAGACTTTATTAAAGAAAAATATTTCATAAATTAGAGTTAACCTTTGCCTTGCCAAGATAAAATACGTTTTTAATGCATTACACTCTCAATACAGACGAGGCACTATTCATTTGGACACATTTCATCCAGTCTAAGTAATTGTAAGTGAGGAACCTAACACCAGGCAATTGATGGGTATTAAATTACAATTCGCGTGTCTACAAAAGGATGGTAACATGGTTAAAAACACACCTTTTCCCAGGGGAGACTTCAGTAGAATTCAGACAGTAAATTGAATTATGGCAGCTAATGAGTTACAGCGCTTCAGCTCCAGTAACTCTTTCTCTGCCCATTCTCTGCCTGCGCCTGGGGAAGGACCCGTGCTTCTCCTCGACCCCCAGCGAAGCCCCTGTGCTGCTGGGGCAGGCTGAGGCAGACATCCCAGGAGGGCATTAGGCACCGCTACCCCAGCAGCGTGCGGGGCTCAGCTCTGCCTCCTCAGCAGCTGGCTGAACCACCAAAAAACCATCACCATGGCAAGCCTGGTAATCTAGACTGTTTGGACTCAGTGACACCCAATTAGCTAGACCCATTAGTCCAATTTCAGGTAACATGCTTATGCTGATTAAATTAAACTGGTTTATACCCAGTTTACAGAGATTTAATTGCAACCTGTAAGAGACTGGGGAGAAGGAGGGGTTTCTGCCATGCTTGGCATAACGAGAGTGTCTAAGGGGAAACTGGGTAATGCCAGAATGGAAATGTGACCCCCCCAGTAACAGTGAAAGTAAGCAAGGGACACAATGGATCTATAGCACTTGAAAATTTTGAATAAGCTATCTTCCTCAAAGGTATGCTCTAGTTTTAGCCTAGATATGGGAATTTTTGGCTGAAGTCCCCAGGCTTGTGCTATATGGAAAACTAGAGGATCCAGTGATTTCTCTGCCTTCAAAAATTCACATTTACTCATAATTGAATCAAGGAAAAATGAAGTGGTCAGAAATTCATTTATATATGCCCATAAAGGGTCAGTATTGGTTTAACTAAATGTATACACATGAATATGCTCACATACTTTTGTGAAAAATCACAGTTAACAGAAGAAATTGCATTTATCATGTACCTTTCCCATAGTATTTTATTTATTAAGTCATCTCCGCCATGATCCTGTGCACATTACAAATCCATTTATGTATACGTGCTATAATATGTGGTGACAGAGCACAGTTTTATACATCAGTCTTAAAGCTTTCGGCAACGTAGCCACGGGAGAAGTATAGAAAAGCTTGTCACAGCCAGGACAGGAGCCTGAAGACAGGTGGTGCCGGCACCTTCGCTCTTCCCCAGCTGAAGTTCCCTAAGGAGAGTCCCTGCTTAAACAAATTCAGCCAAACCCTTCCAAAAGGCACTGAAGAGCAGAAGCAGACCTGGAGAGAAGGGGAAAACTGCAGCTCCTTCCCCATCGCCCTGCAGAGCCCGGGCTGTGATGACAGAGTTGGTCCCTACCGCCTTCCCCTTCCAGCAGCGCCAGAAGTAGGTGCAAGAGGGCACCTCGCAGCCTCCGAGGTCCCCGATGTCAGCAGCTTTTTGCTCTGATAAAGGTCAGAAGTGCTCACTCCTGGGCCCAGCGCTGCGCTGCGAAGGTTCGCTAGCCAGACTCTGCTTGAGGGAAAGGCAAGAGGCACTGCAGGGCACATATGCTTTTGTTTATTGAACTCTGCCTGCCTGTGACCCACTTGTTTCTGCTGTTCAGACAGGCTTTCTCATCCCAAAACACCGGCACAGTATTTTCCTCCATCAGCCTCAGTTTCCCAGATACATGCGATATTTAAAATTAATTAATAAAATTAATACATAAAATTAAATTACATTTAGATCTGGAAATGTCAATAATTTGTTTTCTATGGCTATGCAGCTTTTGGGGGATAGGAATTAAGGGTTTTTTGGGTTTGGGTTTTTTTTTCAGTTTATGTTATTTTTCCATTATTTGCACAACAGTTTGGCTTTAGACTCTGGCAATCACACGTCCCAGCACAACATTGCCTAGAGACAATCAGAATTTCATACCTTGATTGGAAAATGAGCTGAAAACCACTACTTAACCTTAACTATGGAAATTCAAATTCCTCTGATACAATGGAAATAAACACATAGAGACAGAGTGAGAGGAGGACAGGGAAAAAAAGGCTCCCCCCTCCAAACCCCTAAAATGAATATTCGGAAGTATTAGCCCTTAACAGTTTCTTATGTGATATAATATTCATAACCCCTTTTATCACAGTAATCCTGTTTATTTGAGCCATTTTCATATTATTTTCAGCCCCTGCTTTATTGGAGAATGGTTGAAAGAAAAAAGGTCCATAGAAACTATTCAAGACAATCCCCTTGACACTATTGTAACCTGCTGATAACTGCTCTGACATGTCTCATAAACCCTCAATAAAAAAGGAGGAAGAATGTGCCACAAGAGCCCATGGAACCACTTTTAAAATTCTCCCCGCAAACTACCAATTTACAGTGAGAAGGGGGAAAAAACCCAAACCAAAAAAGTGGTAAAGCCTGTGATATTTTTTATTATTATTATTATTTTTATTATTATTATTATATACTCTCCAACCTAAATCCTAAAAATCTTCTTTGTGGAACAGCATAGACCTATCATTTAATCCTAATGCTTTAGTCAGTCTAGGTATAGTATTTAATTTATGATAATATAGGACATCACATATGATAAACATGAGAGATATAACAGGGTAAGAATATGAATAGTAGTTTAACATATGTGAGTTACTATTACAGGCAGTTTAGGTAAATTTAGCATTAGGCTAAGTGAAAGTTATAGGATTAGGAAATGTCAGAGGTGCAAGACAAAGATGAGGTGGGACTTTCTTTGGGTAAAAAGAAGCAGCTTGGCTGGCAAGTAGCCAACAAAGATAATTTTTGCCTTTGCTCAGCTGAGATAACATGGATTGATTATATCCAATTAATTTGTATAGATTGAAAAGTTCTGTTTATTGACTAAGATAACCAAAAAGGGGTTCAGCATTCCTTGTTCAACCTTTCCTTGAAATTTAGTTGCTGAACACAAGTTAGGTGAAAATTCAGCTGAGCAATTCCTTTCTTAGTTTCTTTGAAATAATGTTAATTTTGTTCTTCAGTATCTTTCTCCATGTTTTTGCTTTTTCTTCTCTCTATATTCACATTATCATTATGTACTTTGTATCACTGTTGCATATTAATTTTCCATATCAAATCTATATTGCATGATTCTTTATTTACTTACTGTGTTACATGATTTAGTTGTTAAATAAAATGCTTTTCAATTGTCATTGTGAAGCCTGCTCTCTTTTGGTTTCTGGAACTCCTCTCATTTCCCACATAATGTCTCGGGGTCAACAGGAGAGGGAAGCAGAGATGACTGAAGTTATCGCATTTTGCAATGTTTGCATTGTCATGGCCACAATAAACTGTCTGTACTGCAAAAGGGAAATTCCTCAGTATGAGGGTCAGTGTCTGTGGCTCTCCAATGACTCCTCTATTGGGGCAGGGGCCTGAGCAGAAGGGGATAGAAAATTCCCTTCAGGAAGACACCACGTACATCAGTCCCAGCATTTCCACTACAAGTGCAAAGGAACAATTAGCTCACAAAGACAATTAGGGCAATTAAAAAACAGTACCTACTCTAATATCCCATTTTGCATGCCTCTATATGGAGAGATATATACTTGTAAGAATACACCCAAATATTTTAAAGTGCAACTATTATGCAAAGTGCTGCTTTAAAAAAGGAGCTGCAATCTAGCCCTTACATGTTGTTTCGTAAGTGAGATTCACTGGAGTTTTCAAATAGCTGAATGAGAGGAATCATGTAATACAGGCAGCATTTCTCACACGCAGGCACATGCTTCAATTAAAAAAACCCACAACGAGAAATCCATGAACACTCAAAACAGAGAATAACTTTGAAGTCAGTTATTATTTCTGCTATTGCCATCTGAATATTCTATTTCTTCCTCCCGTGCCGTTGCCCGTTGTCACTGCTGGCAACGGGAAGTGCTAGAGAAAGCAGAACTAAGACAGATAAAAGGGTCAGTTTGCTGAGACAAAAGATGATATCACGTCGAGACAAATTACAGAGGTGCTGTGTCTAAATGTGTTGAAGCAATAACTGCTATACAACAGCCATATCAGCAGGGCTGCTCTGTGCCTCTTGCTTACGCAGGCTGCATGTAAAGCAGGGCTTGCAGCCCAGGCGCTGCAATTCAGGTCACACACAGAGGCAGCTCCCCGGCAGCTTGGGAGACAGCTAGCTGCTAGGCCACCTGCAGGCCATCCTGCTCAGACACAGAAATAGCTGGAGAAGAAGTCATTAGAAGTGACAGGCATCCCTCCAGCGCATCCCCACCACCCCAGCACCCACTCCCCGGCCATCGTGTCCGTGCTCCCGTACGCCCTGTCCATCTGAGAGTCAAGGGGGTAAAAGAAGGCAAATATCGTTTTCTTTTTTTGCTTTTTTCTTTTTTAATTTAAAACCAGCTAGGAAAAACACAGGAGCTCTCAAGCACGCAGTGTCTTCATCAGCTCTCGCAAAATTGCTGATCAGCGGAGCAACTTGAGAGGTAAAGGGTAGTTAGCACCAGTGAAAGATCAAAAACTGCTAGCAGGCATGCTGTTAACCCTGATGGAGAGAAAACTGGAGAGTTAGCACTCCTAGCAGAGCAAGGTGCCACGGCTGGCTGAAGAATAATGGTCACAGAAAGAAAAAAAAAAAAAAAGACGGATAGATACATAGATAGATCAATCAATCTCACTGCACATTGTCATCAGCTTTCCTCTCCAGTTGCTATTTGGGATCTCCCTATCTCAAAAGAGTATCAAGCTTCAACAGCAAACAGTTATATAGCTTGCTAGGGCAAGGGGGGATTGTATGATGTCTCCAATTCCTTGCTGGAAAAGGGAGATCAGCCTCTTCTACAGGCAGAGCTAGGGCAGGGACACCTGCCTTGACATCATTTTTGCCCCAAGGCACAAAGCCATCTTATTTCTGGCTCCAAGCTTAAACAGACCTGATTTCCCATCACTGTGCCAAGTTGAACGCTGGTGGGACAACCTCCTGAAAAGGGACCAGAGTTTTTGCAACCTAGTTCAAAGGGTGCCTGTGATTTTAGCAGCTGCTGTTACCAAACCAGACTGAATCACCTTCAGTACTAAAATGGCTAGGGCTAGAGTGAGTTAATTGATAGGATTGTGGCACAATATTGCAAAAAGAACACCGGGCTACCAGAATATTGCTGACATGACATGGTTCTGATCAACCAGGGAGGTCTAGAGTTGAAATCTTCACCCAGATCAGTTGTGTTGTTATAATCTCACCCCTGTAGAAAAGATCAGCACCCCAGTTTCTGTGCCCTGCTGTGCTGCCAGCCTAACTGGCAGGACCGCTGTGTAGCAGCAAGTAGTAGGATGTATCCAGCACTGCTGATCTAGGGAGAAGCTTTTCCAGTTTTAAAACGGTTGAAGACTGGAAGTTCCGGGAAGGTTTTTGGATCCTTGAGTTATTTTAGATGCATGTCATCTAAAAGATACGGAGACCTTTTTTCCTTTAGCTGAAGACACTTAAGCCATCTGGAATTATCCACACCTCCAGATGGGTAGGTCAAGTCCAAAAGATGGACAGACATTGCTGGTTTAGCGTAAGAGGCCACAAAAGAAAATAATTTGTGGAGGTACAAGAGATTTTTAAGGAGGGGAGGAAAGAACATGCTTTGTGCTTCATCTCTATGGCCCTGACATGTGGATTGTATTCTCCCAAAGTCATGAAAATAGATACAAGTGCTTGATCCCCCAAAAGGAAGGTGTGTTAATTGCTAATATAGGCAGGATGCTTTGAGGCCTGGAGAACTCCTAACGGTCCTTGGAAGACTCCATTACTCCATTGGGGAGGGGGAAGAGGATTTAATCCGCCAACAAAGAAATGTTGGTTACATATTGTGATTGCCTTGAAAAACACCTTTGTTTCTAGAGGCCTACATTGCATCCGCTGAATAGCTTACAATGGGAAATTCAGAAGCAATGAAATCAATTTATCAGAATTACTGATATATCTGGGGTGATCAGAATATTTTGAAAACAAACACGTAGACCACTAAGTGCCTATTTTCCAAGTATTTTCTGTCAGTCCCTGTTCTTTTGTCTTATTCTATCGATCTTGAAAGCATGATAATCAATATCTCTACTTTTAAAAACATTCTATATGAGGGGAATGACTTCCATTTACTTTAGATGAGTAGTTTTGCCAATGGGGAATCCTCTGGCACTGAATTGCCAGTATCAGTAATACGCTTCAGTATATACCAAAGGTTAATGAGGAAAAGAAAAGGCAACCAAATCTAGGAAATAGCAGAGTAAGAATTTCAAAGGAGCAAGGTGGAATATTAAAACTCATCCCAATTCTTTGAGTCCTAAGGTAGAATTATTAACATCCCGGGGGTTGTTAAAGCATCTGGAAAAATGATCAACATGAAACACAAGACAGTGTATGCAGTATATAGATCTGTGGAGTGAAATGTTTCGCTTCTGTGATAGATCTTCAAAAACAATTGTTTCTTACTTTAAAAATGGTTTCAGGCTTACATAGTCACCTTGAATTCTGCAGGTTGCGAGACTGTTTTTCAAATCATATGCAATAACATAATATAACTGGAGTCTCTGCTTTTCGACTTGTGGTAACCAGAACATGAGACAAACAAGAGGTCAATGGTCCATCATGGATGCTCACATCCAAAAACTAATTTAAGACACCTGTTCAGGAACCACATTCAGAGGCTCCTCTCTTTGTCACTCCCATTGGGTGTAGAGGTGCCTCTTACTCAATTGAAAGAACTCTTTATATTCAGCTGTTGTATTTACTCACCTGGAGAACTAAATTGTCTCAACCTTGGGGAGTTGGGCACTTAACTCAGCATGTTGAATTTCATGATTAGAGGTGGGTAGTCAAAAATTATCTGTGAGCCAGCTCAATGTTGTCATCCATCTCCCTGCTTCTACATTATCTCTGAAGTCTTCACAAGATGAAGAAGTCCTCTAAATTTCAATACATGTGACACAAAGATGTAATGCTATCCTGTCATTTAAAATTATGCAAAATGATACCCTTGTAACATAAAATACACTGCTATACAAGTCCTGTTGCATTAATGAAATATCAATCACAAGGGTAGAGGTAAAGGACAAAGGGTTATAACTTCCATATGCTCTGGAAAGCTGGAGATATCACAGGTTTCCTGTAGTCTCAGGACCATTTTTATTCACCCTGTTAAATGTTTTTATGTGACACAAATAGGTACACCATCTAAAAAGACCTATTCATGAGTGTAGCCCTTCAAGAGGGACAGGGGGAGAGAGTATTTCAATAAATTACTTCACTATATTGTTAACTTTATAAGTTTTATTTTATAGATCATTACCTAAGTAGCAGAGCCAAACAGAGAATCTGGAGTCTGACCTTGAGTTCTCAATCACAGAAAAGTGTCATTGCCTTGATAAGTTTGTTATGTCATCAGGTTTGAATGAATAATTTATGCAGATTAAGTAGCTCCCTTTTTTAACCTGGAAAGTTTTCACATTAGTTTCCACAAAATTTTTATAATTTTCCTATATTGCAAAAGCTGCTATGATTTTCTCTTGCTGATGAGGCCAACAAGCTTTTAATCAAAAACTCTTGACAAACATTAAAAATTAGAAATCATTCTGGACAACTTTTATGTAGTCAAGCTTGCAAAGCAGATTCCACCTTGAAGACAGAGTAGCTTCTTTGGTTCTGTGAAAATACTTGTTCATCCTTCAGCTGAGCAATTTTGGTAGTTAGAGGCTGTCATCAGAATTTTTTGGGACTTAAACTCTGGGACAGGTTAACCTCCATTTCCATTAGGTCTCTTACTTTTTAAAATTATAGTTTGAATTTTCATATACAGGTATTCTCATCTATGCAACTTGTATTGGTCCTAGCTAATACTTCAAGCATCAGAACAACTTGAAAAATAAATGTAAAGCTCTTCTACTGGATAATTATGTGATTTTTTTTCTGTCTCACATTTGTGTCAGTGGTGACTTTTCTCTTATTTTATATATGTGTACCTCATCTTTTAATCCTCTTTTGTTCTTTAGTCTCCTCTTGTGTGCTGAAGCCATGTGTGGATGAGTTCCACAGATAGTGGTATAATTGTGTCCTTCGTTCATTCATTTTTCAGTTTATATGTATCAATTTAGTTGATAGACACTTTTTAACTTTGTTCTTATGTAAGAAAGGCTAAACAGCAGTACCTAATTTGCTTTATATCACAGTTAACATGCCATTGAGATTAATAGGAACAATTCATATCCTTTTGGAAGTATTTTATCTCAGTCTCTAGGGATTTGTTCAAACAACACAACATTCTGTTCCTGTTGGTAACCACAAAAATGAAAAATTTAGATATAAGTGACAGTTAAAATTTTGCATAATTTTCTTTTTCCTGAGTTAGGAGAGAGATTTGTCAGACAAATAAGACAAAAATGTGGGGCGTCTTACAGGTAATCACAGCATTACAGACATACACTCATACTTAAGACAGCTATGTTTTGATATAACCTTGGCTATTGAAATTCTTAGCTCAGACAAAAAGAAAAGCAGAGCAAAGTTCAATAATCTCTTGAAACAAACTGTCCAATACTCCAAGATTAGCATCTTTTGTTCCTGTAAACCTTCTAGTTAAAAAAGGAAAGTGTAAGTAACAAAAAATGGTTCTCGCTTGAAACATCTGGTTTCTACCTATTCTTGCCAAGGACCTGACCCATTCTGTTATCAAGGTCTTCCTGTTAATTACAAATTCAAAATCATTCTGAAAGAATGAAATTATTTAAACAAAGCTTATTAACGGAGGCTCCCTTATCAATGCTGTCGCTTAAAAATATCAGATGGCAAAATGAAAATTGTATATTAAAAGCCTACTGTTCATGAGATAGCGTAGTTGTTTTGCGATGGAGAATTAATGTTTTTGCACTTGATAGAAGTAATGCATTTGTTTATGATGGGCGAAGTGTAAGGATTTATTATATCATCTACTCATTCTTTGTTTTTCAGTGCTTAGCTTTTGTAAAGGGTGTGATGGATGTATGGCCAGTCACTCAGCAACCTCTTGTGTTTTCAATTAAAATTTTTGTTGTTTGTTTTTATAATTTACTGAAGATTTGAAAAGTAGAAATACAAAACTTAGCAAAACCTAACAGCACTTTTTCTCTTTTAGCAGGCAAACAAAGTAGTATTGATAAGAAAGGGGGACATTCTTGCTACATTGAATTCAAGGGCAAATTTCATGCTAATTTCCAAAGAGCTACAATTTCACCCATAGAGTCCTGCAGTGGTGTCCTCTACTTCAGCTGTTTGTGCATACATTTCCCCTTCTCGACCGTTTCCCTGTGCTTACGGTTCTTGCAGTACCATGATTGCCTCCACCGGCAGGCCCAGGTTTCACCCTGCCGTCGCTCCTTCCTTACGGGCAGGCTCGACAACTCCCACCCTGGCTGCGAATCCTGGCCTCGCTCAGCACCTGGCCCACACCTCCCGTCCGACCCCTTGCATGCGTGGGACCTTGACGAATGTATAAATCTTTATAAAGCACACGCATATTGCAGTAATGATATAACATTACATAAAACACTTAATGCAACATCAAAATTACAGTTATGTGTAATGATACAGTAATTATAATTGCAAGGAACTAACCTAGGATGTGTTATAATTAATCAGTTAAGTGGCCTGTCACAGAACACTGGATTTCTTGTGCTTTTGTTAGTGCTAGGCTTCCCCAATTCGAATAGCACTGAGGTGACTGTTGGTCCTAGTCCAATTTGCTTGCCTGCTTTAAGTTTCCAAAGCCAAGGCACTGCTTCTGGCTGGGACCATATAAGCATACTTACAGGTGTGGATCCTTTGCCTGTATTCCTCTCCTCGAAGCTGAAAATAGTGCTCCAGCTGCCTGTCCCTTCTCATATTCCATATCCTAAACTCTCCCTGAGATTTCCAGGTATCCATGTGGACCTTGCTACCATTTCTCCCTTCAGGGACATGGGACGAGGGTGAACAGCCTTCATATTAATCCAAGAAATGAATCTACATTCTTGACTTAGAAGCACAAGAAAAAACATTCAGTTGTTAAGATGTTTCAATCCATACTTCACTGAAAATGGCTCAAATCAATGTCAAGGATATAGGCAAAACAGGGCAAGATAGGTGAAAGCCCAACCAAATGTGAGCCTGGGCATATCAAGGTGAAGTAAAGCTTGTTAATGATGTTTGCTGCTTTTTTTAGATTTGTTGGGAATTGGTCAGGGGGGAAAGAAAAGAAATTATCTGTACATGGTTATCCACCTTCAGACAGGGCCTGCTCAAGTTTCAAATTTTAATTAATTCAATGGTTCACAGTAAACTGTGGTTCACTTTCAACTGTTACATTTAAGAAAAGTGAATTGGATCCAAATAATCCAACTGGAGACTATATCTTCCAGTAAGTCTTTCTCAGCAAAAAGTAAGAATAGTACCTCAGAACAAGTACAACATGATGGGTTTTGAGCGTTGCGGGAGGTCAGTTGGAACTGAGTCATTTCCTTCACTTGACCTCCAAGGATTTACTCTGGGTCTTCCAGAGTTCTTCAGAATGAATGAGGCATCTTGCATCATTTATTAGTTAGTTTTGGTTTGGTTTTTTTTTAATCACCAATGCCAAAATTGAAAAACTGACCATATGACCCCAGCCTTCCCCTAGTTTTCCTCCTGCAAGTCCATTTAAAATTCTCCATCTTCTTTTCTATTGCTTGGGAAGTTTCAGGTTAAATGTTTTCCATTATCTTTAGCCTAGTGAATAAGTGTTACATTTTTAATTTATACTGAGACATTTTCTACTACAAATAGGAACACTTCCATGATATTAGGATGTAAAAAGTGAATGAACAAATGCCCCAAATCCTCCCATGGGGCACAAGTAATTTCTGTTACCAACCAATCTTACAATGCATAAAATCTACTTTCCTGCTTTTTTTATCTTTGTGATGCCATCCCCTATTTACTTTAGCAAGCTCTACTTTGCTTTCACCATAAGTCTCCTGAATGACCAGTCCCAAACTCTTTCTTAGACTTGCTGCTGCTGCTACCCTTACAGGTGGAGTGTGTGAAGTCACACTGAGCACCCTTCAAGGAAATTCTGCAGGAGTAGCAATTGCTCAGCCAGGTTTATCAGGTACAGCCCATCCTTCTCCTATTCTACAGCATGAGTGACCCTAGATCTGTCCCTTTTCCAGACTTAGGTGAAAGCTGGTGGCAGCTGCAATGAGAATGGAGGCAGGGTAGATAGTATATGGAGTTTTCTCCAGGACAGAGATTTAAGTGTGGCTATAGGCAGATGCAGTGAAGGGTATGGTGCAGATCTGTGAATCTTGAAAGTGTGTGTGCAGCAAGGAGGGAGTAAGAGAGGATAAAGACCCCAAACTTCAATTGGTCCTTCCTACCTCCCCTTTGGAAACTCAGCCAGTCCCTGCCCTGTGGCTTCCCAGCCTCCTCTTCTCTTTCTCTTCTAAACCCTACTAACCTCTACGCTGTTTGACTATCAACGCAAAACAAATTTTGCTAACTTGGAAGAGGAGAATTAAGTTTTATTCATAATGCTGAGCTGACTCTGATGGGATCTAAACACTGGTGTAAAAAAGGGCAGGATTTAGCCCTTTGCCATTATCATTCAGAATAAAAAAAAAAAAAAAAATCATCTGCCATGCTACAACAGCTGTTTGCTGCCTTTTTGCCCTCTATGCCTCTTGTTTGAAAAATTAGAGGAAAAACTCAGAACATATTATTGCTGGAAAGAACCCCAGGGCCTTGTGCAGCGGTGAGCTCCCATAGGCAGGCTTCTGCAGACTCTCTATAAAGTTTAAGCAGACGATATCAGGCATTGTACATTGTTAACTTCCCGGATATAGCTCTTGCTTCAAGCATTCATACTGATGCTACTTTTCCTTCTATTGACTTTTCCTTGCCTTTTTTTTTTTTTCTGAGAAGAAAACATATCGTCTTTTGCAAGAATGGATGATAATTCCCCTTTTCCTCCTCCTGTTACTTGATTCTGAGGTTCCTGAGATAACTTTGTTCTTACATCTGTTACTGCTGTCTCTGGCTCACTGTTGGCACCAGAGAGTAATTTGACTGAATTAAGCTTATGATGAGCCTTTTCCATTTGCTGTTATTCTGTTACTTGGTTTAGTACCTCCCCCCCACCCCTTAAATCTGAAAATGTGCTCCTGAAAGGTTCTCCCTATTTCACTTAAACATACTGTTAAAGTTTTCTTTTTCTTTCAAATCAGCAGAGAAAAAAGGGAGAGTATGAACTAATTAATATCTAGCCACGAAATTTCAGAAAGCTTGACTCTTCAGACTCTCTGTCAGGTCTGGTTGAAGGATTCAGAAGTTTTTGGCAAGACAGATGGATATTTGCAATACAATTGCCTTGCTTCTTTCCTTCAAGCTAATCTAATTCATTAGACTTGTCTCAGTTTAAATATTAGGTCTTTGTTAAACTAGCTTATCTTGACTGAAATGGGTAGAGTTTAACAAGTAGCTCCACCAGCAGATTTGAAGTTGCCATCTTCAAAAGAGTGGCAGTGATAAGTACTTGAGAATAAGCTAAAGGGCAAGAACTTCTTCAAGGCAGCATAGCTGCAGCTATGAAAAGATACATGTCCACAGCCAAATATCAAAATACGTCATGAAACACCCACTACATTGAAAGGGATAAATATAGCCTATTCTGAGACATTTAAGATAATTTTCCTCTAAACTGGAAAATTTTTATTCTGTGTGTGTATGTTTGAATATGAAGTGATTAGGCAAACAATTTGACCCATGTGGTTATAATATGATAACCATTTGGCTGGGAGCCCATCAGGCTGCTTGATTTCTCTTACCGTTTTGTAAAGTAAGATAACAAAATTCCCGAGCCTTTGAAGGCATTTGCCTTTTGCTTAATTATAATAATCACCTATTTATTTTCTTATCAGGGGCAAGCACCCAAAGTCTGATCTAGTTTTCAAATACTTAGTTATAATGGCAAATAAAGGTGTGGTTTTATTTTGGCAGAACTTTAAGGGCTAACAGAATATTAAGTAAATAAGGTCCCAATACTGCCATGTAGAATCATAGCTTTATCATTAAAAGAAATGAAAATATTTGTTAAAAGAAATAATATTCCAAGTGCACACGTGACAGATTCTGATTCCATGTGACAAAAATGAAACATGAGTTAATATTTCAACATATATTTTACAAAGGGTTGCACAAATTTTCTGCCAGAAAAGCCACATGATAACCAGAGAAATATGCCAAAAGACAAAGCTTTGGCATTACTATTGAACTGAGTTAATGAATAGTGAAATACATGGGCTTTAATCAAGGAGATGGACTGAAATCAGGCTCTGAAAAGTTGTGTACGAACACCTAAATTACTTACTAAAATTCTGACTGTGCATGTACCTACAGCCAAATACCAAAGCATATGGAAGGTGTCTGAAAATGACTAGCATACTCTGAGCTGCTGATTGCAATCAAATTCTGTATAACCTTTTAAAAGCAAATGCTTATCAAAATTCAGTTCATGTTTTGGCACTATCTAATGTTTCTGCCTTCTTAAATGAATATAACCTGAAGGCAGTCACTCTGCACCAAGAAAAGGATCCAGACTGAGGTGCAACTGATTTCACTGGTAATATACTCAGCATCTACAGAACAACTTGGGAAAAATGCTTATTGTCATTTTTGTGCAAAGATCCCAGTTTGTGAGCTGCCTACTTTCCTGCTGTTTGGTTTTTCCTAAACCTTATCAGTGATGTTCTCACTTCCCTCAAAATCCCTGTCTTCTATAGACTCGCTCTTTTGCTCACCTTTGAGGTTGGCTCTTGATCCTTTCTTATGTTGTTTGAGTCAGAGTCTGGCAGCTTTTGACACTCACTATTACCTCCTAATTAAAACTGACTCTATTGATCCAGCTCAATCCTTCAAGTTTCTTCTAATCAAAGATGTGGAAGCCCAAGCCAGACTTCATTGCAGCACGTTATCCTACAATCACGCCTACGAAGGGAGGCTGCCTATGGAGGACAATGCAGATCTACATTTGTGGAACAGTTATTGTCCACACAGGGCAATTTGTTGCCTGCAAAGAAAACCTGAAGGTTTCTGTGGTGAAATGGTAGCTTTTTAGGGCCAGCTTGTTCTTTTTCCTATATGAGCTTCCTACGCAAATCTGTTGGACTGAAATGCCTATGGCTGTCTAAATGGACACTGTCAAGCAATAGAGATAAAGTAATGTTTTACATCAAATCATATTTTTTTTAAATTAATTGAACCATTTCCCTGTCAAATTAAAAAAAGACATGGGAGTGGACCAGGAAGGCCAGCTGGCCTGTGTGTTCAAACTGAAGAAAATGGATAATATGAAACTTACCAACACAATAAGGTAGGCTCTGAATATGTTTATAGCCTACCTATGTCAATGTCAACATCACAGCTATAAACTGTGAATTTAGGACGCCACCAGCACTAGTTACATGTTGGTTTCCCAGCACCTCCTCCACTAAGTTACCGCTTTTAAGATTTGCACCTTCGAGAGACGAGAGCCTTGTGTTTACCCTTTAGGCAGAACAAGTGTCTGCGTGTGTCTGTGTGTCTGCTATGTAGGGAGCAGGTGGGTTTAGTTCCTAGCAGTTTTTAATTTGATGCTCTCCTCGTAAAGTTAGCTGCCCCTCTTCAGACACAGATAACCATGTGAATTTTTGCAGATGTCCAGCAGATCTCTCGAATTACCATGTTTTTTAATCAGCCATCACCCTGATTCTGCAGCACGTTATCACAGAAACAGTCGGAGAGGTAAGTAATCTCAAACTTCTCCCCTCCTGCGGCACATCCCCCAAGACACATCAATCCATGTCTCCAGGTAGATGAAATAACCTGTCTGCTGCTGATCTGGGGCTGATGAAATAACCTGGAGCCAGGAGGGCACTGCCTGGAGCTGCTTTGTTTCCCCACAGATCCCCTGATTGCTGCTGCTCTCTCCTAGTACCTCCTGTCCTTCCAATCGTGCCTGCCTGCGCCGGCTAAGTGAGCCGAGTGAGGTGGTCTGGCTTAAAAGCAAAATAACCATACTATGAAAAGGTGGGGGTTTTTTTCACCTGCGTCAATGAATCAAGACTGTGCAGACAAACAAACTGATAGAAATAAGAGGGCAGCTGTCTCCTAGAGAGAAGTCACAGGGCAGACGGGTGGGTCTGCCGTAGGCGATGCCGTAGGCACGCATTGACCAAGCACCAAGTGTGTGAAGGAAGAGCTCAGGTCATCGTGAACCCAGAACCAGTGGTGCTGTCGCTTCCCACGCAGAGGTGACTGACTCCAAGAGGGCTGAGATAACACCAAAAATGCAGTAATATGGGAGACTGCTTCTTCCTCTCCTCCCCACTGCCAATTTGTGCACGCGTCCCAAATGGCTGCTGTGGTGCGCAGGAAAGCCAGCACGCTTGCTGCAGCATCACACCTGCTAGCATCCGAGCTGCCTAGCACATACCTATGCATGATGCAGCCACCTCTCAGGTTGACCCAGCAAGTACCTTCTTTTTACTTTGTCTCTGGAGAGCTCTTGATGACTGCCCACAACACAGAGTAAAATCTGTCATTCTGCACTCAGCCCCGATGCCAGCTAGAGCTATCGTCTGGATGATTGAATTCAATCACTAATGGCCCATTTACTTTAAGGAGCTCATTCTGCAATTCAGAAAGATATCATGCCTTCAGAGGGGTGATTTTGCCAGGGAATATATCTATAGCTCCTTTTCTGTTGGTATGCAGTAGGAAAATATCATTTCTAGTGCTAAAACTAAGCAAGCTTACATAGCCCACTTCTTAAATATCAGATAATGTTTGGCCATGTTGCCACAAATTTAAAATCATTGCAACTGCTATCAGCATTTTCTCATTAATGTTATCAGGACAGTGAAAGCCCATGACTTTTCTGCTATTTGCTGCTTTCTATATTGTTGTACAATAAGAATCCTGCAGTTTGTCAGTCCATCTTCTCTCTCCCTTCTTTACACTTGTATTTTGGTTTATTTACATGTTTTAATCTCATTTCCAGAACAGAAGCTTCTTGTACTAAGTGATAGCCCTTTCCATAACTTCATACAGGATCTGGTGCTCTAGAATGCAGTCCTGACCCTAGGAGGCTTCCACATGCTTGAACACTTTGCATTGCTGGTCTGAGCTATCCCTGCTGGCTTCCAATGAATTGGGAACCACCTCAGACTATACCCTGTCTTTTGTGACTTTTAGGGGCAGCAGCAGATAACACAGGGTAATAACATTTCAACCAGCATGGGCAGTGTTTATTTGACCATGGCCTAAAACATCCCTCTGCTTTTTGTGCTTTTGAAAATTTCTAGCTTAAACTTTACTCAAGACTGCTATACAAAAGCTTTCTATAAAGTGATCCCTCAGCAAGGCCAGGTGCAAAGATACAGCACGAGGAGGAACAGAGAAAAAAAAGGAGAAAAAACAATTCAGTAACAAGGAAAGGGATGGGGGGAGAAAAACATTTCATTACATCTGTGGTTAAGTCACTGGTGGGAAGGGGGGAATGCTGTGCCCTTCCCAGAACTGCTTCTGTATTTTTGCATGAAAGAAACTACATTAGAAGTTACGTATCAACAGGCAGTGAAATGCAGCATAACCCTTTCTGCCTGCCAAGTTTGTTTCTTGCCCACAAGGTGAAAAAGTCTTGCTCACCCTTACAATCTTCCCTCTCCGGTTGCTGCAGCTGGTGCAGCCCTGATGAGCAGGGACAGTGCTTCCCTTCCTGGGGAAACACCCACCAGGCAGCTGGAGCACTTTCCTGGAAAAAAAGGTGCACATCAGATTCTAACCTTCTGGATAAATGTTGTGGCCAAGAGGCTGTTAGACAAGGAGCGCAGCGTAGCTCCTTGCTCTGCTGCTCTGGTGGTGGTACAACACAAAGTCCCTGCTCGGTGTCAGCTGGAGCTGAGAGCCCCAAGAAGGTGAAGGCCAAGTAAAATCCATGCTCGTGGCTCTGGGGAGAGGAGGAAGGGAGAAAGGATTTAAGGATTACACACTATGCCTAATTTCAGGCATCTGATTTCATATTTTAGGATTTGCACCTATTAAATAGCCTGTGATTAACACTAGTACCGCTAGAAAGCAACATACTAAAGCAAAATATAAGAGCTATCTCGTGGTGAACTATGATCCCTATATTCTGAAATCTTGCCTGCACAAAAAGGATTACCAGAGGCTTTCCCGCATGGTTACAGAAATAGCTTTTCTCCCCCCTTCCTTCAGTAAAAATAAATAAATAAACACATTCCCTAGGTATCTGACAGCTTGACTAATTGCAAACAAGTTTTCAAATGAGGAACAGAACAGCAAGATTTTCAATCAGGTTTCTCCACAGTATATCATTTTAATTTGAAATTTATTGGAAATAAATTAGTGTAATTATCCACTGAATCTAGCATTCATTGACAGTGAGAGAGATTTTAGGCCAAATGACTAGAATTTAGTATTTTAAAAATAACACTTCCTGTGCAAAGCTATAATAATAGTGAATTTACATTAACAATCAATAGTGGCCTTGGGTTTAAGCAGCCAATGTATACAAGTCCCTAAGTTCCCCAGGATCCTTCACTGCACGCATTCCCTGACTTGTCATTTGGCCACAGCCTTGATCTCAAAAGTACTGACCTTTTTGATATCTAACCTAATAGTCATGGTTGCAGCCTGTGGCTAAGATTAAATCCTGCTTTGCAGTCATCTCTGCTTGAGAAGTCTAGCCTCAGCACTGCTACCTGGTTTGCAAACCAGCTGCAGTCCCCATAACATTTGCATGACACCTGGGAGTGATAAATGCATGCAAAAAACATTACTAATGTATCAACCAGCACATCAGGAGCTGATGAGGCACTGAAATGAAATAATGATAGTAGATCACAGCCTTCAGCAAGTAGCTGAGCAGCGACATGTTCCTTCCACACCACCTAAATTAAAGCGAGTAGCTCTGGTCAGACAAAACAGGTCCTGAAGAGAAGAGGTAGCTGGAAGGTGAGGGGAGACTGGCTCAGGCTGCAGAGGTCTGCTTCGGAAAGGGAGCCTTGCAGATGCAATCCAGTCCTGCTTCTGCCTAGTAAATCTTGCATTAGGCTCATTCACAAAGCAGTTTGGATTGACTCTGGTCTCTCCGCATGCATTAAAAATTTCCAGTGAAACCCAAGATGACAGGTGACTCAGTAGGTGACATTCTCCTTTCTGAGTCAGAGCTAAGCAGACACAGCAGCACGATGCTGGAGGACATTGCTGCTGGACAAGACGCAATGAGATCGGAAACACTGACAATCCCACACTGCTGCTTTACGAGACTGTTTGCTCAGCTATCCTCATCAGACTCCAACCAGAAATTTACATCCTGCAGACCAAATTCCCCCTTGCAGTTCTACTGCAAATGACATTTCTCATAATGTTCTCTCTAAAAATTTATATAGGAATGCTAAATCATTGCTGTATTTCAGTCTGGAGATGACTGCAACTCGGCACAGAGTGAAGCAATTCCCGTATGTTGTTTGTAGAGCTTTTGGGACCCCTAAAAGGTGAAAGAAGCTATACTGTTAAAATTTTACTCTATTAACAATCCCAAGAAAATAACAGAGAAATCAGATTTTGCAATAATTTTGATGAGAAGAAAACAATGGACTATCGTTTTTCACCTCAGGGTAACGTTTATCTTGAAAAGCTTCGGACTCTTTCATGGCCAAGGAGTGACATAAAAACTATTATTAGATGGCTGTTTTGGTGGTGTCAAAGGAATAGGTGGGATTAGGACCCTTTTCCGCTCCTCTTGCTGCTCTTCTGGATACCTGGACACTCTCCCCTGGGCAGCTTACTTTCTAAACCCCGGCACTATGCAGCGGGTGGAGGAGAGAGCAGAACCCACGGGGCAGAGTGAGTACCACAAATGGAGCAAACACCTTGTTAGTTTTCTGATACATTTGATTCGGGATTTTGGAGGTTAGGCTTAACTAAGAGAGGCTAAACTAATGGAAAGCCTCGGTTTCCCCAAAGCAGGACAGATAATCCCACAGGCACTAGTGCTGGCCCTTTGAGTGCCTTCAGCTTCAGCGCAGAGCACATGGTACACGAAGAACGAAACACTGCCAGAAGCAAAGCTGCAGCCTAAGCTGGCCAGTCTCCAGCACTAGCAAACATCCACCTCCGAAAGCCCTTATGCACTTCAACACCATGTTTCATTATACGCATCTTCAAACTTAGTACTTGTTTGGCATAGACAGAAGCCAAATTGCTTTTCTCATCGGTCTGTGTAGAGTTTGGGGCTGAAAGGGCAATCTTCACAATCTCCATTCCGGTAAGGACTCTGGTGTCCCAGCAGAATAAATGGGAATTCTTGCTGCAAAGTCACAGAGAGAAGGGTGTGAAAATGGGGTGACAGCAGAAGGAGGCCTCTGTGTGTCCCAGCAAAGAACGGGAACTTAAAGAGCACCACAGCAAAGGGATGGGCCAGCTACAAAGTTTGCATTGAAGAAGTCTCCAGGCATTGCAGAAACTCTGAAATTACTGCAGATAGGGAGCGTGTGAGCTCTTTCAGATTAAGAGACAATATTGTCCTGTGAAGGATAACAAGCGTGTGCTATTGTAAATGAAAGAAGAATTAGAGTCTTTAATACAGATAGCCAGAACTGAAGATAGGCCAAAGGAAGTTTTTGTTTACAAAACAACCAAGGGAAACGGGTGAACACAGTATAAATGAGACCCCTGCTGAATCAGAAATGGCATATCTGGTTTTCTCAGCCGCTCAAGACAGAAAGAAATCAGGTGGGAAAACTACAGAGGACAACAGAAGAGACTGCTATTTGTTCAGGAAGATGAAAGGCATCATGGAAATCAAGTTTCCACTTAGCTGAGAGGAGGGTGGAATAGGAGCAATGTGTAAACCTCAAAGAAGCTCATGATTCAGAAAACAGGCCAAATCCCTCTATGAATTCTTCCCAGACAACAGCATAAACCCAAAGAAGAAAGTGGGTTTTATTTAATCTGGTAAGAGTTTGGTCCTTGGTCTTTTTCTAAGGAAATAGAAACCCAAACTACTATTCCTCTCAGTATCACAGTTAAATTGCTAATGTTTCTTACATAAATATTTGCTTGGAAGATTTAAGCTCTCACATCAGAGATGCCATGCCATCCTGAGGATGTGGAATGCATACTAAACACAGCAAAACTGATTGTAGTCCAGTATAGTATGTTGTCAATGGAGAATGGGGAGTCTGGGACTCTGTTCTGAGCTCCAACAGAGACTCTTTTTCATATCCAGGTTTCACCCAGGTTGGGTGTGCCTCAGTGTCTCCATGTAAATGTACTCAGCAACATTGCTGTGTACCCTAGCTGGTTTGTAAAGTTTGCTGCACTTAAGATGAAAGTGCTTCACGCAGAAAGGACAAATCATTGTCCATAGAAAATAGTTGTAAAATGCTAATTTTTTCTTTCAAATTTAAATAATTCAGCTGTAGTGTTAAATACAGCCAACAGATCATATACAATACTTTCCAACACTTCACCATAACATTATGTCCCTGTTGATCCATGAATTATAGTTCATAGTTGAAAGTGGACTATTTGTTAACTGATGCTGGCTGTGGGTTTTTTCTAGTTCTAAAAATGAAGAACACAACATTATTATACAAAACCTCAGAAATTTTGTTCTGATCATTATTTCTTGTGCCTATAATAAGCAAATTCATAGGATCTCTTGATTGCAGAAGAATGACCGTATGACTTTGAAAATAATTATGTATGGTGTCTTAGACACTGTTTGCTTTTAAATAGCAGACTGTCGATGCTTGGATGTCAAGCCAATGATGGAAAACTCTGTTGTGAAAGAACTGACCTGTCATGAGGCAAGAATTAACTGACATACTAAAAAGTTATGAAAATCAGCAGTCATTGCTACAAAATCATTATGTAGAACTTCCCAGGATTTTTAATGAATCCACCAACCTTAGAGAAATACAAGGCAAAGAATATTTCCCGTGAGGAATGTGGAGGATCTCAGGGTACTTTGCAAATCAGATGTACGCTCATTGTAGAAGCACCAGTGCATCTTCTGTGAAAATATCTGCTACTTGAAAACATGCCACAACATCACACAGGCATTTTGGGCAGGAAATTAACAATACATCCTATGAGACTGCGAAGGCTAACTAGTTAAACCTAATATAAATGCAGTACTCAAACAGGCTTTAGTCTGGCTTCCAGAGAAAACCCTGTTTCTTGTGGAAAAGAAGAAAAAAGTTTGATTAACAAACTAAAATGCAGACACCCAATTTTAGTTCACCCATTCAGCTCCTTCAGGATCCACGCAGCTAAGAGTCTCTTGAGACCTGCATCGCTTTGTGAGATCCCCATTAGGAGAGCATACAATAGCACAGAGGTAGAAACAGCACATCTGACTGCTTCCACCTGCCATCTCCCCAGCCTTTCTGAACCTGCCAGCACCCATTGGACCCCCCTGAAGCTAGCTGAACAGTTCACCGTTTAGCAGCTCAAGGCATCAGGAGTTGCTGGGGCAGCAGAGCAGCCCAGGGCTCTCCTCTCTCTGCTGCCCGGGCCAGACCCCTGGGCAGCCAGACAGATTGCACTGATGCTCCTGAGGAGGGGTCAGGGTACGAGCTATTGCTACAGGGAGGAGAAGAAGGAACAGAAACTACAGCAATTATTACCTTGAACTGTTTGTCGGCAGCAGGGACAGCAAATCTGATTCTGCAGTGTCTTCCTCCAGCATCCCAGCTCAGTCCTGTACCCCTCCCTCTCCTT
Source organism: Haliaeetus albicilla (assembly GCF_947461875.1). Classification (NCBI taxonomy): domain Eukaryota; kingdom Metazoa; phylum Chordata; class Aves; order Accipitriformes; family Accipitridae; genus Haliaeetus; species Haliaeetus albicilla. Next base: position 19,960,885 of record NC_091500.1, on the reverse strand, counting down.
TCCCCATGGCAGCAGACACCCAAGCCCAACCCATCAATCTAAAAGTAGAAAAAATACGTTTTGGTTGAACTGTTGAAGAGCCCAACACATTTGTTAATTCTTAGGAAGAATAGGACATGCACCTTTGCATATCTCTGTAAAAAAGGCTTTAGCAAATATCTCTGTAGCATCTATACTCACATTTATTTTTATGTTAGGACACAACTACATATTCAGTTGTGTGCTTGCCCAACATGATTCACTCTGTGAGGAGTGGTTGTACTCTCCCACCAGCACTATTCTGACTCTCCAGGCTGAGAGCAATGAAGCAGTCAAAGAAGTAAAAGCAAGCACCAGAGCTCCCATGTTCAAATCTAACAGATGTGTGTAGAAGGATTTTGGACACCTCCTTCCCTTTGTTAACCCAAGCTAACAATAAATAAACCTACTTTACTGTGGGGCCTGAACCAACAGTGATAAATCTAATCCACTTATGTTGCGGAATAAAAATAATTGCTGTAATGTCTTTGCTTCTACTGTTTAAGGAAAAAAAATCATGACTTCAAACAGTTGCTGTAGCAGAGGCTTTAAGGTCTGGTAATAATTTATATTTCATAGCCAGAGAAAATTGATAACAGATCTTATATGGGTCATGAGGGTATGATCCAACTCTGGCAGTCAGGGTACTGAATATGAAAATCATACACGATCACATTGGCTGGGAGAGGATGGCTCATGGTGGGCAGAGAAGTGGACTGCTTAAGAGGTAGAGAAACAGCCAGTGGTGGCAAAGAGACAATGTCCCTTGAACAACAGTCAAAACTAAACAGTCTGGATGAGCAAGTACTTCTTCATGAAAGTGTTAAAGTAATTCCTTCCTGACACAACAATGAACTCTGGGAACAGCTGGAACTTGATAGCTTAAAGGATAAAGATTTTCATAGTAAACAAAGGACACTGCAGGGCTGACCAGTTGTTTTTTTTTCTTTTTTTTTTTTTTTCCCTAGAAATTCAAGATATTCATGGCTTAGTTGCAGAGAAAAGCAGAAGAGGAGATTCATTATACAAGATGTGCAGCATTAACTGGGGGGAGGGTTGTTGTATAAGCCATCTCTTTTGGTTTACTATCACTATGTGTTTCCATTCTTAGTAGACATCCTGCTTGCATTTGTGACCATATCAAAAGAAGTAAATATCTTCAGGCACTCAAATTCAGTCGTGGCAAGCAATGTGGTAAGAGTGCTAAACCTTCCAGTACTGATTCCCAGTACACGGTTGTGCCTAAGCAATGGCAAACACAGTGCAAGGACATGTAAGCTAGCTCCATAACACAAGACTTTCCGCATACAGACATCTATTGATGGCAGCATAGAGCTTCCTCTCAACAATATTGCCAGGCCAAGTGTCGTGGTTTAACCCCAGCCAGCAACTAAGCACCACGCAGCCGCTCACTCACTCCCCACCACCCAGCGGGATGGGGGAGAAAATCGGGAAAAGAAGTGAAACTCCTGGGTTGAGATAAGAACGGTTTAAAAGAACAGAAAAGAAGAAACTAATAATGATAATGATAACACTAATAAAATGACAACAGTAGTAATAAAAGGATTGGAATGTACAAATGATGCGCAGGGCAATTGCTCACCACCCGCCGATCGACACCCAGCCAGTCCCCGAGCGGTGATTCCCCACCCCCACTCCCCCCAGTTCCTAAACTAGATGGGGCGTCCCATGGTATGGAATACACTGTTGGCCAGTTTGGGTCAGGTGCCCTGGCTGTGTCCTGTGCCAACTTCTTGTGCCCCTCCAGCCTTCTCGCTGGCTGGGCATGAGAAGCTGAAAAATCCTTGACTTTAGTCTAAACACTGCTGAGCAACAACTGAAAACATCAGTGTTATCAACGTTCTTCGCATACTGAACTCAAAACATAGCACTGTACCAGCTACTAGGAAGACAGTTAACTCTATCCCAGCTGAAACCAGGACACCAGGAAGCTCTTTCAGCATCTCTACATTGCAGCAGAGTTTGCTATAACCGTGACCTTCCTGAGATGCAGGATGAGCAGAGGAGGGAGTCAGAAAAGGCTGAATCCCATGAATGAAGGGAAGACTCTTACAGAGAAGAAGCTGTGTTGGATGGATCAAGTGACACCTGGAATATAACTACAAAATTTAGCATCCCTATCCTTCCTTGTATGCACTCAAATAAAGTTAAGAGCATTCTTATTGGTTGGCATGTTAATCACACATGTAAATTTAACACAAAGCATTGCACATTTGTGCTTCAGCTCTGGCTCTATGCATGTTTGTGATGCGAGGGAACAGCCAAATTCCTAATGGCGTCAGCACAAAGACCCCAGTGATACAATTCAGAAATTCAGCCTTATGTCCCTGCAAACCCCTTTATGTCCTGTCCCACCACGACAGATAGCGGTGTTTTGAAACACGCCTCTTACGTAAGGAAGATAGGTGTTCAGCATCAATTATGTTTAGATCACCATAGTTTGAGAGAGAGATAGACAGACAGTTTTTGTCCCTACCAAGTGAACGTATAGTGTGTGTACTGGATTAAACATATTTGTCACATTGTGGAAGCCTCTAGCAAAAAGCAACCCATGATCTACACCAGCTCAACCATTTAAAAGTACAACATTTTGCTACCTGCAGGGTAACCTCTATTAGCAGGACACGCTGCTGCAGTTATTGTGCCTCAGTTTCTCTGGAAGAATTTGCCAGCTAGTCTAATAACTTATAAAGGAGACCTCATGTAAGGTCACCAAGAAGTTCAAACCTCTGCCAACATAATAAAGAGATATAGTCAAACACAAGGTAAGAGTTCCTCTGGCTCAGGTGGTAGGCTTTCAGATTCTGGAGTGATTTATATCGCTGCTATATTGATTCATTACTTTGATCCCATTTTTGCCCTTCCAGTCCCTGTGCAGCTCTGACCAGTTCTTGACAGCAGCCCCAAGCGCGAATACTTCACCAGCATCCCTGTCACTCCCAGTCCCAAAGCGCCTGCTAGCCAGCCTGCTTCCACAGTCCTGACACCCACATGTTCAGCAGACAAAGCCAACAGTGCTTGCTACACTTCATTAACCCTAAAAGCACGTACAGAATTTGTTGACAAGACCAGGCCTTTGTCTGAAATGGAAAAGCGAATCTCTGCAGCCACTTGAGGTGACTAGATACAGCAGTGGAAAACAGGAGACAGGCATCTAGAGAATATTGCAGTTAAATAGCAAAAAGTGGTGTGTTAGTGGAGAAAAGTGCACTGCTTTGGGATTTGGGTCAGGGTCTTCATAGTAACAGTATATTTGTGCTCTAGATATTTGCAGCTTACATCCAGACAAATGTGATGTTGCAGACCTGGAGTCTCACTGGTAGGTGTGATTACAGCTTGAGCCATGTCACACAATTCCCTGTTGCCCTGAACTAAAAAATTAACCCTGTTACTGCAAGCTGCAAGGGGTCAGAGTGCCAGCACTAAAACAGGAAAGCCATTATAAAAGACTGAGAGCAGAAGTGTTTATGAGGTATCTTAGTGCAGAGCTACATATACCTAAGTTGATTTAACACTACACAAAACTGAAAAGTTGAAAAAAATAACAGAAATTAAAAAAAATCATGTCTGCTCAAAATAAACATTGTCAATTTGTTCAAGAGACCAGAGGGGGGAAGGGGGAAGAATCATTGTGGGTCAGCCAAAACATTTTGTTTTGTGTGAGGTTTAACAAAACCCTTTCTAAAAATCTGTTTCTTAGGGACAGTTTTCAAATCTGTCATTTGGCAATACTAAGATGTTTTCTGTTGAAGAGACTGAAATGAAGCAGATTTTTCTGAAAAGAAATTTTCCTTTTTTTGTTGTTTTGTTTATCCAAAACAGTTTGCCAAACCCAACAGAATTCATAAATATTTTTGGTCAGCCTGAAATCATTCTCTGGCCAATAAGCTTTTTGATGGAAGAGGGATGCTTGGTTCTACTTTAGATCCTAGCGTTTGACAGGCCTTCTGCATTTGTATCCAAACTGAAGGCTTGCAGAGCCCTGAAAAAACATCTACCAGGAAGCCATGCCAACATGCTTTTAGCAACATTCTGAAAAGATGTGGGGTTTATTACATATCAAAGTAGATGAGATAATAAGAAAACATTGAACTAAGAACTCAGTTCTAGACACAACGTAAATAAGGTCTGATCTTAATTTTATCAGCTTTGTCTTTTACCCAGCTCCTTGTCTATCCTCTGGCTACATTTTGCTAGATTTTTAATTCAGAAGGAGGTTGAATGCCTTCCAAAAGTGCAAAGCTCAACCCAGCCATACCTCCAGCCATCATTGCTCAGCCACCTTGCTGATACCTTTTTGGCTAGCATTAACTCTTGTTCCAACCTTCTCACCCACTACCAGTGCAAATAAGACTGCATTCATTAAAAAAAAAGATAAAAGCCCCACATGGCTCATAAACGTTTTGACACATCACAGAATTTCACTCAAACTCAGTGTGGACAAGAAGTTTATAAAGTGCCTTAAATAGGCCATTGTTTGGCAGTCCAGAAACTTATTTGCATTTTCTCTAATTTCAATACAAATCGACTTCTCCAAGAGTGGCAGCTACTACTGGGTCTCTGTGCACAGGCTCGGTGAGGATGGCAGCTTTCCTATGAGTTTTCCTAATAATAAATGCAACACAGTGGGCGGTCAGTAGCTTTGGATTCTGTGACCTGTAATATTTTCTGTCAAGGCACATGTTATGAGATTGGTTAGGACTTACTTCCTTTGGTTACCCAGACATATGTATAAAATAAGTGCAAATGGGCTAAGTCTGACTGCATTTGGGAAAAAAAAAAAAAAAAAAAGAAAAGCAGTGATGTTAGATTTCTACCACAACCTGTGAAATATGCTACTGCTTTTGAATAACTTGAATAACTCTCTATTTCTTTGGCTGAGGAAAAAAAAAAAAAAAAAAGACAGTCTTTCTTTTGTTATCTTTTGACATTTAATATTACTTATAATATTACTAGCAACATGGGATTATCACACTTAAATTCTCAACCATGCTCCAGCTATGCTTCTGAAGAGTATCAAAAGGCAGCTCAGAACATCTGAAGATTTACGCAGACAGGAGGGAACTAAAGGGCTCTATTCTTCCTTCAGTGTTCATGTTAGCTATGCACAGAAATCCCTCACATATCACCAAAAGCCTCCTGAAAGCACTGAACAAGTGCAAGAAATTTAGATACCATACTTTAGAAAATACATAACAGAAGTCAGGGAGCCCCAAAATGCTCCTGTGCTAAAAACATTTTATCCAGTTCCTTGTGTTTTCCTGATATTTATCTTGTTTAGGTTAGTTTAAATATTTTTCGTGTTGTCAGCTGAGGCAATGTAAAATTTCGTGACCAATCCAAATGGCTGGGGAAAAGTCTGTAGTTAAACATGTACCTGTTTTTTGCACAGCCTAACAAAATCTCTTACTAGTGTCAAATATAAGGCTGTCTTTGGGGAAGAGGGAAGACTAGTGCAGTAGACACATTGTAGGAAAACCCTGGGGTAGATGTTAACTTGTAGCAGATTGGGGTATTGTAATGCAAAGTGCCCACAATTTAGGAGGTTATTTTAATAGTGTTTATGTATAATTAACAACTTCTCCTGATGGCAATACAAGGGGTGAGCTTCACCCATGTTGTGTTCAGAACTGCCCTTTGGAGTCAGCTTTCTCCTCCATCAGCTAGACAGAACATCTAGGGACTCCAACATCTAACATGGGTATCTAAATAAGGTTGCTGAAGTTAGGTAGTGTGGAGGTCTCATACAGAAACTATGATGACTTTCTCTTTTATGGGCATTTCCAAGACCACTCATGTTTTCTCTCCTGCTATCCTAGAACCAGAGCATCTCTGAGACTTTATGCAACTCTGCGTGGGTCAGACTGAGGTTCAATCCTTGTTTTACAGAGATGGAACTGAGGTACTGGGAAGAAAATATTTGCCTAAAATAATCCAGGGGTTCTGCTGCAAAGCTGGGCATCCTACTAGTGTCTTTTAAGTGCTACCCTAACAACACAGGCAAATATTCAAGCACAATGAACATTACTGGATCTGTCCTAAGCCATTTTGTCCTGGGTATATGTTCATAAGAGACTACTTGCACAGGTGAACAGTTAAGATATCTCAGCCTACCTCATTTCATACACACTCACTTCAGAGCTTCCTTGTTTACAAGAGAAGAAAAATTTATTTAGACCAAAGGTCATAAGGGGTTATTCAGCAAGTATGTTTCATGTGGTACCAGCAGGAGGGAGTGCACAAGTAAATACGAATAAAACCAATAATTGCATCTTATTAAAAAGTCATGACATTAACTATAGTCTAAGCACCATCTCTGATCCTTCTGACATGCTAGAAGACTTCTGAAAAACAGGAGCTTTCAAAGAGAAAGTCCCACGATACTTTCTGTTAGCCTTTCTCATAGTGATCACCAGGCTGCCGCCTGCATATCTGTTTATGTCTCTTCCTCTGACATGTCAATAAAAATAGATACAGGAGGATATATCTAGAAGCTAGCCCTGTCTTCAACCCACATATCAGTCCTGATTTCTGTGAGGGAGTTAACTACTAGCTGCCCATGGAATATTTGTTTCGCAAAGCTCAGAGTAATGAATATTGTACTTTCAGAAGGAATTAGTAAATTTCTGATCACTACACATAATAAATCCTGATTTATTCAGTTCAAGGTCTTAGACACTCAGTTTACCCAAGACTCTTCCACTATCAAAACCAGAACCTGGATCTTCAAAACAAACAAAGGTGATTTCAGTGAGCAATTAGGCACCTGAACTTGAGGCTGTGGCCAAAATGCATCTTCTAGAGGTAGAACTTGAGAGCACCTGAGTATATGTCTGCATGGCACAATGTGGCACTGCCCATATTCAAACAACCAGAAACAGCATGAATACAGTCAATGGCAGGACTGATTAACTTGGACTCAGCATCATGCTAACTGCACTTATATGGCTTTCAACTGTCTTCCAGGACTGGCAGAAAAAGCCAATATTTATGTGCAAATTTTTGTGTAGGTATATCGTGCAATTTTCCCATGACCATTTAGGTAGCAGAAATGCTAAGCTGACATGTCCCTTAACAAATTTCTGTTTTCATTCTTCAGGTGACTATTTCTTTTCTAATTCTTATCTTGCTTAAACAGGAACCAAAACCAGAAGGATCTTTTTTCATTCAGTGATGGGTCCTGTTTTTCTGGGAATCAGCATTTACAGGATAAGGCCATATTAGATGAGGGACTATTCTACCGAGTAAGACTTTCTGCCAGTAATATTTCTTTACCTGAATTTAGAACACATGAGATTTTGAATATGTCAGAATTGTTAGGGAATGCTAACATCCTTGTACAGGTAATTTTTCACACAAAATTGTGAAATATAGCCTTAATGAAACACCTGAAATATAATTCACTTCTAATATAGACTGGTGTCTAAAACTGAAACAGAAAGCCCAGATAGAGTGTAATGATAGTAAAACAGTGTTTGCAGAAGTTGTACTGTCTTCATAGAGATATCCATGAAGCACTGACTTTCTACTTGTCTTTCCATGAGGAAAAAGCACACTTTACGTAAAGAAGATAGCTACCACACAGAATGGAGAGCAAGGTCTCACTTCATTATTATCCAGAGTACTGATCCTGCATCATATTGCTACTGTCTCAGGTTATCTTTGCATTTTACTTGTGCTTACTTGATGCTGAGAGAGGTTTCACTTTGATTCTGATGGAAGTTTTTATATGATCATTTTTCAACTGTCTGCATGAATATACATGAACATAGCTAAAATATATGGCCAAGACAGGTTATTCTTTGATACACGTGAGCTTCCTGTTTTAAATTACCTGCACATATGCTTATTTAGCATAGGTCTAACCATCATTCCATATTTAGAGCAATCCTACAAAAAGCAATGGAAAAAGCAGACAAAATTAATGGACAGACAGGTAGGCAAAGAAGACATATGGCCAGATAAGGTGCATCAATAATTAGAAACAAACCTCAGTAAATAAATAAAAAAATAATTACCCCCACCCAACATATGTCTGTAAATTATTGAGCTATTCTGTATTTCTCATGATATAAGCAAAAACTTCTACTGCAGTGTAACATTATCCTTAACACCCAGCTATAGTGCTTTTCTGAGCCAAACTAATGTTACATAGCTTTGATTTGGCAATCATTCCTGGTCGGTACATTGGTTCACCTTCAAGAAGATGACATTATGAAGTCTCTTCTCCTGCTCCTTTTCAGGTCAGGCATATTCTGAAAAACAGTGTATAAATCTGTGCTGTCACCAAGAATTTCGGTCTCTCACTAAGCAATTAAATCTTTGGCAACTGCTGATCATGTAATCACAAATGAGATAGGCATATGGAAAAAGGTATATCTTTGAGTGAAGCATCCAGGATTTGTGATTGTTCAATACAGATTCTGTGTTCTCACCCACCACACCTGCCAATTAAATGAACTTAAAAGTTACTGAGACAGTTGAAGGGGGGGAGCAGGGAAAGTAGCACAGAAAAGATAATTAAAGGGGAAGGGAGTTTTGTGAGATTTCAGAAAACAATATCACATTTAAATTATTGTCTTATGTAAATCTATTCTAAATTGTATGGCTAAATGAGGAGGTAATTGTTTCCCAAAGAAAATGACATTTCATATTAAATATTTTATATATATACCCACAAACATAATACATTTACATCTGAAGTTAAATACATGACACTGAAACATTCTAGGAATCTGAACAATAGACTTCCCTAAGCTCATGTGTAAATCTAAACATCTCTTACAGATTCCTTTTATAGGCATTTCAGCCATCCTAAACTTTTTGATGGGCAATACTATGTTTATAAACATGCACAGAAGGCAGCTGAAGTGATCTAAATTATGTCTTCATTAAAACCTAGTTAAGTTTAATAGAAAAGGCATAATGATCTTATCATTAACCAGCATCGGCAGTAATCCATTGCTAAATAAATACAAATAAAATTAAAAAGGCACGCAGGTTTTAAACCATATCTAAGTTTATATCACAGCTCAGGTGCAGACCTGATACTTGATATGTCTTCTGGTAATAGCAACATCATCCTTCAACCAAATGTTAGTTGTTGAAATTGGAACTGCCTCTCACACCACTTCACCTGCTTGACAGCATCCCAATGCAGATGTGACTTTTCCGTTTTGTGATTTTATCTCTTCATGCACATATGACATAATATAACAATAAGTTCTGCATTTTAAACACTTCTGCTTTCCTATTTAAGAGAGTAAATGCCTGGACAAAAATTGTAAATTTTCATTAATTTCTTTCCTTTAGGTTTTTCCCTCCATACAAACTGTCTTTATAGATTATCTTGCTCTTGATCTCAAGACTAAATTGAACACCCATACTGCCTCTTCTACTATGAAAATATTTTTCTGTCTTCTCTCCTCTCTGTCTCTGTTCATGTCCCTGTGCCAAAATCTGGTTTCTTTGTTCTTCTACAGGAGAGAAGCATCCTTAAAGTATCAATTATTATTGTTTATCAACAAAAACTGGTCAGGAAAATTATTTTCCTCTAAGCTAAATGGTATATAGGTAAACAAATGAGGGATTCTAAAATACAGCAATCCAACAGCAAACTTGCAACTTTGTTTATAGTATGTACCTAGAATGTAAAATCCCCAAGTCACCAGCGTCCAACTATAATACAAAGCCATAAATGGTTTGATAAAGGAGAAACAAAAGGATTTTTTAAAAACAAATAATAATTTTATTGACTAGGATAGACTAGACCCACAACAATCATCTAGTCAACTGCCTGACCACTTCAGGGCTGACCAAAAGTAAAAGCATGTTATTAAGGGCATTGTCCAAGTGCCTCTTAAACAGACAGGCTTGGGGCATCGACCAACTCTCTAGGAAGCCTGTTCCAGTGTTTGACCACCCTCTCAGTAAAGAAATGCTTCCTGATGTCAAGTCTGAACCTCCTCTGGTGCAGCTTTGAACCGTTCACACACATCCTATCACTGGATCCCAGGGAGAAGAGCTCACCACCTCCTCTCCACTCACCCTCCTCAGGAAGCTGTAGAGAGCAATGAGGTCACCCCTCAGCCTCCTCTTCTCCAAACTAGACAAGGACATTCCTTCCAGCCCTTTCACCAGCTTTGTGCCCCTCCTCTGGACACATTTGGGTGCCTTAACATCCTTCTTAAATTGTGGGGCTCAGAACTGCATACAATATTCAAGGTGAAGCTGCACCAACACTGAATACAGCAGGATAATCCCCTCTTTTCACCGGCTGGTTATGCTGTGTTTGAAGCCCCCCAGGATGGGGTTTGCCCTCTGGGCTGCCAGGGCACACTGGTGACTCATACTGAGCCTGCTGTCAACCAGCACCCCCAGATCCCTTTCTGCAGGGCTGCTCTCCAGCCACTCCTCTCCCCATTTATACTTGTGCCTCACATTACTCCATCCCAGATGCAGAATCTGGCATTTGTTCTTGTTAAATTTAATGCCATTCATGCTTGCCCAATGCTCCAATCTCTCTAGGGCCCTCTACAATGCCTCTCATCCCTTGTGAGAGTCAACGTCACCTCCCAGTTAGTATCATCAGCAAACTTGCTAATAGTGCATTTAACTCCTGCATTGAGATCATTGACAAAAATATTGAACAGAACTGGCCCTAGAATTGAGGCCTGAGGAACACTGCTGGTGACCAGTCACCACCACCAGCCAGATGTAGCCTCATTCACTACAACCCTTTGAACTCTGCCCTTCAGCCAGTTCTTCACCCAGTGCACCATGTACCTGCTGATCTCACAGTTGGACAACTTGTGCAGAAGGATGCTGCAAGGGACAGTATCAAAAGCCTTGCTAAAATCCAGAAAAACGCATCCACTGCCTTCCCTTCATCCACTAGGCAGGTGACCTTATCATAGAGGGATATCAAATTAGTTAGACATTGAGTTCTCGGGTATACAGCCAAGAGCTGGTTTTGAAATTTGAATTCATTTAATTTAAGGGGTACAGAAAGTAGCCAATCAGAGTTATACTTGAGTGCCACTGTAGCAGGACTAGAAACCAAGCTCAAAAGACAGCAGAAAGCAAGGGTGTTATGGATTTGCGTGGCAGGGTTTTGGTAGTGGGGGAGGGGCTGCAGGGCTGGCTCCTGTGAGAAGCTGCCAGAAGCTTCCCCGGCTCCACGTCGGACCCACCTCTGGCCCAGGCCGAGCCCGTCAGTGACGGTGGTAGCGCCTCTGGGAGAACAGATTTAAGAAGGGGAACCTGCAGTGAGTGAGGGGATTGGAATGTGAGAGGAACCCCTCTGCAGATCCCAAGGTCAGTGAGGAAGGAGGGGAGGAGGAGCGGCGGAGGAGGGGATGCCCCCGCAGCCCGTGGTGAGACCAGACGGCAGGCTGTCCTCCCCCAGCCCATGGAGGGGAGCGGGGGAGCAGATGCCCACCTGCAGCCCGGGGAGAGAGAAGCCCACACTGGAGCAGGGGGATGGATGCCCCCCAAGATGGCTGGGACTCCATGGGGAAGCCCACACTGGAGCAGGCTGTGCCTGAAGGACTGCAGCCCATGGAAGGGACCCACGCTGGAGCAGCTCATGAAGGACTGCAGCCCGTGGGAAGGACCCACATTGGAGAAGCTCATGGAGGACTGTCTCCAATGGGAGGGACCCCATGCTGGAGCAGAGGACGAGTGAGGAGTCCTCCCCCTGAGGAAGGAGCAGCAGAGACAAGGTGTGAGGAACTGACCCCAACCCCCATTCCCTGTCCCACTGTGCCGCTAGAGGGGGTAGCTAGAGAATTCGTGAATGAAGCTGTGCCTGGGAAGAAGGGAGGGCTGGGGGGAAGGTATTTTAAGATTTGGTTTTACTTCTCATTATCCTTTTTTGATTTGATTGGTAACAAATTAAATTGATTTTGTTTCTTCCCCAAGTTGAGCCTGTCTTTTGCCCATGACCATAAGTGGTGAGTGATCCCTCCCTGTCCTTGTCTTGACCCACGAGCCTTTCTTTATATTTTCTCCTCCTCATCCCACCCGGGCCTGGGGGGGACGGGGAGTGGGCAGTGAGTAAGCAGCTTCGTGATGCTTTTGTTGCCACTTGGGCTTAAACCACAACAAGGGGTAAATACATGTAGTTCACTAGACTATCAGCTCAGTTTTATCTCTTTTTGTGGCTCTCTTGGGAATAATACTATATCACTATCACAACGCAAACAGTGTTATTGGACACAGTCCACACATCTGATTAATGCATATCTTCCAGACATGTATCTGAACTTGATGTGAAAATAGAAATGGCAATTCCTCCATTTTTCCTACTGGTTTGATCCACTGGTTAATCAACTACTGTGATAATACTGTGCCTCATTTCCCACTTTAACTTGTCTGGTTTAAATTTCCAGTCAGTTAAACTAAAGACTCTTTAATGTCTAATATTTCTTCTCTATGATGGCACTTATCCCGAAGGATCAAGTCACTTCTCATTCATTGCTGCACTAATGGAGCCAGGATGGTGACAAAACGTGCCTCAGACTGAAGCCAGGTCATCATCTGTGGAGTTCAAAGGAGGTCTGCTGTTCAAACAAAAGCAAAATTACCCTTAGGTGAGAGCAGGTGATCTGTGATAAACTTAGGAGCCATTTATCTGACCTGTTGACCAGAACTGAGCCTAATGAGAGAATGTTATTGTGAACTTTCAGAGAGATTTTGACTCTCTACCACTCTGCCAGAATACGCCCACTCTTACCTATATTCGGGAAGATTAGGCATTTTAGTCAAGAAATGGCCCATCCTGATATCAACATAGTCCGAGAAGTACAAGGACAGATAAGCATCTCCTTCTGCTTTATCCGAGCTGGCAGCGGTACATGTCTCCCAGGAGCAGTTCATGGGCGTCCTTCACCCCCTTGTAAATAACCATTTCCGAGAGCACAAAAGATTCATTCTCCATAATTAAGACCTAATTCAATACCCGCTGAAATCAATGGAAGTTTTTCCACTGACTTCTGTGTGCTTCAGCCCAAGCCCTGAAACCGACAATCATCTGGTGACATTTGTGTTATATTAACCCAGCCTTTAGGAACTATATTGAGGTCTCCAACTCATTTCACATAAGCCACCAAACAGTAATAATTTTCAGACAGTGTCAACCTGACCCAGATTTGAACTGGCAATCTGGAGCTAGAAAGCACTATAATCCATTACTAGCCCTGTGAACCATCTGGTCACAATATCTCAAGCAACTTACACGGTACTTAGTAGCTGAGTAGTTTACTGAGACTTGTAGAGTAAAAAACCAGAATGTGTGTATGCGTGTGCATGTATGCATTTAAATATAGCTAAAAATTTCTCTCATCGACAGAAATACTTATACCTGACACTGATTTTCTGTTCACTTATACAGACTAGTCTGCAATTAAAGAATAAATTTACAGTTTTTGTATTGGAGAGACAATCAGTAGGAAAAAACAAAAGCACCTACGGTAAAATCCTAATAAAGGCATTGTGACCAACTACAGTCAGGCATACAGATATTTTTGCAAGAATCTCCAGCTCTATATGTATGTGTTTCTTTTGAGTACATAAGCACTTAGCCAGATACATTTTTTTTTACAATTATACAGGATCCTGTTTTGCTTGTATAAACTTTTCCCACCAAGAATTGAGCTTGCTGGTTACACCCAGAATAACTAATCCTGCCACCATCTCATGTTTATATTTCACAGAGAAGACAATGGATGCAGTTTTCCTCTGTTTTGCACCTTAAACACTCATCTGTATTTAAGTAAAGAGAGTGTCAAAGGCTACTAGGTTAAGTGGTGCTACTTTAAATCCATTTTGCAGATGTCTAAATGACTAAAAGGTGCACGCCAATGAAAAATAAGATCCAGAGGGAGCTTTGTATGAGGGCATCTTGGACCATAAGTTTGTTCATTAAAGGTCATCTTTCAAAAAAAGTATTTAGTCTTGAAATATCAACCAGAAACATCTTCATATGAGTCAATGTATATACTTTAATATTTTAACAATCTGCCTGGTCTCAAAGCCACACTTCATTTAAGCTATATTTTACAGTAGCAGTCAGGGTCAATTTATAGAAGAGAACTCATTAACAATGTGATAGACATATGAATATAAATGCACCACAACAAACTCAAACTAGAAAAGCACAGACAGAAAGGCAGTATATTTACTGAAGTCTCATCTTTAAACTGGCTTTTTAAACTGGCTTTTACAAACTTCTTTTACTAGTGTTATAATAGTTTAAAATTAAATACTGATGGCAGTCAGAGGGTTTTGCCTAATGGATGAACATGTACTTGCATATTTTACTACAAAAATTTTAAATAAAGGATCTGAATTTCCATCTTAAATAAAAGAAGCTCCTAACATTTGTCCAACATCCTACATTCTTCCTCTTAAGTTCTCCACAGTAATGTCACAGTACACTGCACACAGGTTATCCACAAGTACGTAAGAATAAGATTTTTGATATGCCTGACTTACAAAATAGTTCAAGTGCTAATACACTAATTTTTCTATTCATTGTTCCAGGAAACAGCAACAAGAGGTAGGAAATAAAAGTCTTGATTTACCCCCTTACCACTTGTAAGTTCTCTTTGTGGCTAATCAAAGATACTTGATACTCATCTCCTTAATTCTGCAAATACTATCTATAGCGGCTATCTCTATCAGTTTGTTTACCATCCATCTGCTGATGATGAAAAGATCCACAACATATTAAGCAAGGTGAGATCTGTAGAGAGAAAAGAAATAGCATTGTAACTAGAATAAATGATGGCAGGGGGAAAACAATTTTGGAAACAAGTCATTCTTCAGGACTTGCTGAAGGAAAGAAGCAACCCTAGACTCAGGTGGAGTCAGCCTCTGACTCTTAGGTGGCAGAAGGATAACAACTTTGGGTTACACCTCAAGTTCCTGCTCATAAAAAGCAAAAAATATTTGAGTGTGAGAAAAGATTTAAAGATGTCTTGGCATCAGAACAGGATGTCATTAGAATGTTTACCTGCTTCCTGATCAGACCTCATTTTTAACAATATTTGAAAGCATAATACATAGTCTTGGTGAAACTACCAAGGCACCAAATAAAACATTCATACACTGGGATACAGTGAAAAAGGAAAACCATATCTTACTAGATAGTCACTGAAATAAAAATTCTGCTTGAATATTCTGAGAGCAGTTGATATAGGGAAGCCTCATATTTCATACTCTCACAGATTGCTAATATGCTTCAATTAGCCTTAGTGTATTTATTTCTGTGATAAGATACAGTAGGATATTCAACAGAATCCCTTTATATTACATCTTTAAAATGTATTTTGAAAACGAAGAGAGACAGAAAAGTAGCATCTTCCTCTTCTTAAGGTTTCTCATTGTTTTAGTACACACATACAAAATGCATATATAGCATTGGGCAAGAACCAAAGTATTTTTCACTATCACTTGCTGTAGTATTTTGGTTTATCTCCATTTTTATTACGAAGACAAGAATAGGGCACTTTTAGTATAAGGCAAGGAGAATTATTCATAGGTAGAATGCCTTTATTCTACAGATCAGCAAATACTTTACAAATATTAATGAATTTTCACGTCCGTACTGAAATATTTTTTTCTATTGTACAGCAGAGAAAAGAGGCAGAACAACCTGAGATGTCTCACTAAAGGTCACCCAGCAAGCCAATGCCCTAGCTAGAAATAAAGGCCCTAGGTAACCTAAGTCCCAGTTATATATGCTAATCACTAGGTAAGCTTTTGCCAGGAGATTGAGAGAATCAGTGAGAGCCATGAGTTTAGCAGATGCTGTCGCTTACTAAGGCCTGACTTCTGTGGCATCGCTGTGTCAGTCAGTGTTGCATCCCTGAAGCTATACCACCTGGACCTGTAGCCTTAAAGAGAGCAGTGAAAATAGACTATTGGTGTGTTTTGGTAAAGGAAGCTAGCTTTGCCACTTTGGTACCAAACATGGCTTTGCCAATGTTGCTCTGTTTACATTCAAAACACCTTTTTGGTTGTTGACCTTGGCTGGCCTCCAGGTACCCACCAAGCCACTCTATCACTCCCCCCCCTCAACAGGCTCAACTTCACTCATAACTCTTCTACCTCCTCCCACTGAGTAGGGCAGAGGGATAGGGAATGGAGGTTGTGGTCAGTTCATAACACTTGCCTCTGATGCTCCTTCCTCCTTGTGCTCTTCTCCTGCTCCAGTGTGGGGTCCCTCCCGCGGGAGACAGTTCTCCACGAACTTCTCCAACGTGGGTCCTTCCCATGGGCTGCAGTTCTTCACAAACTGCTCCAGCGTGGGTCCTTTCCATTGAGTACAATCCCTTAGGAATGAACTGCGCGGGTTCCCCATGGGCTGCAGGTCCTGCCAGCAAACCTGCTCCTCTGCGGGCTCCTCTCCAAAGGCTGCAGCTCCTGCCAGGAGTCTGCTGGAGCACAGCACGGGCTCTCCATGGGCTGCAGCTTCCTTCTGGGCACAGTCATCTGCTCTGGCATGGGGTCCTCCATGGGCTGCAGGGTGGATAGCTGTTCCAGTGTGGACCTCCATGGGCTGCATCTGTAAAGACTGTTTTCATGATTGAGTCCTGAACTTGCTTCAGCTCAGTGTTTGTCTGAGCTCGTCAGTGACAGTAAAACGTACTGGTACTCTATCAACAGGTAAGATTTCTCTATCATTCAGTTACCTTGACCCACAATTAAAAATCAGGTATGAAGGATATTCTGTATTTTTTTTAAGATGCCATACTCAGATCAGTAACACCTGTCTATCTACATAAGTACACAGAATTATTCACGATAGGCTTTGACCTACCAGAATTAAGTATACAATAAAGCAGTTCAGGATACAACACAAAGGGTTGCCAATGGTCACATTTCCACTCTGTCCAGTTTCAGAATCATGCAGATACAATCCAGTTCACATCAAAGAACCAGATGTGTGTTAAAAGAACATTGTTCCAGCCCTAATTAGCCAAGCTAAGAACAAGGATATGCCAGCCTGGGACCTGCAGAGTTCTTGCGTTTCAAGGAACGCTTTGAACCCATGTGTTTGTTCTTCACTGGTCTCTTCCTTAAGTTTTGTCTCTTGAGCTACTCTGGACACCTACCACTAGGAAAACCCAGACTCCTCTGAAATACATTTCACTTTTGACACGGACAGTGACATTGTTCTACTGGAAAAAAACCACAGCCAAAAAGGAAAGGAAGAGGACAAAAGCTGTCTGAAAACCTCAAGATGCTGGTTTTCTTAAGTTTTCAGATGTAAGGCTGAACAATTTACCCAAATGTCAGTTGAGCTGGTTGATTCTGAGTTCTGGCACCAGGATCTCTACGTCTCTTAAACAGCTGAGTTGTCACATTGGGACCTCTGAGATAGAGCTGAGGTAGTGCTCTGGGACAGAGCTCAAAACTGGACTGGACGGCAGAGACTACTCCTGCCAAATCTGCTACAGAGACAGCTGAACAAGAAACCAGGTTACCTGAACAAGCCCAGAAGACTGAAGTATGGTGGAAAATTAAATGGGTCTGTCAACCGCATTCGGCATCCACATCTAATGTCGGCAAGCGAATGAGAAGGTTGAAAAATTGGAAAAGTTTCTGATTAGAGGTTAGATGATCACAGTAGTCCTTTCTGGCTTTAATCTTTGACTCTATGAATAAACAATGAGAGCATTTAGAGTGCAGAGGGAAACAGGGAAACCTTACCAGCAGGTGCTCAGTTGGGTTAGCAATAATATTCACTGCTGGATATCCTTGCTGGTCGGGGTCCACTGTTAATTGGATGGTGCTGAGAACACAAGGATGGGCAAGAAATGATCACATTTCACTTGGAAGCCTGTGGAGGGCTATCACCCATTGCAACTGGGGCACCAGGAAACTTTTAGCAGAGTTGGCAGCCAGGGCTCTCAGTTGACAGCTTCTGTGTTTGAGGGAATTAGTGGAGATGGGTGAGTGCTTTTTTTGGGTCTGGGGGAAAAAGGTGAATGGTACTTTAGGAAAAGCTGTGAGAAATGTACTTTTGCTGTTGATGCTTGCTGTGCTTGTGGCTGCAGTATATGCATCTATTTATTATAATGCACTTAAAAGATTAAGCAAACTGTATAGCTATACAATTATTAGGGAGGGCCATTGCACTGGGGATGACTTTTAGGATCCATGCATGCTGAAATGTAAGCCCACTTAAACATTCACTTACTTTCACATTGATGTCCATTCCTCTTGATGTTGAACTGAAAAAATTCCATTTATATAAAGATGCAGTTCTCTTGAAGGTCCAGTCCTTGCACAGGAATCACAATAATGCTGAAAGTAATGTGCAATGAGAGGAAAAGCTCTTCCTTTCAAAAAGTTGACTCCATTTGCATGTACTTTTTAAAGTAATATGCAGTACATCTTTAAGTATATGGTATTGGTACAGGAGTTCCCTATGTAATTTGCTTGTGCAAGACTGGTATTTTGTAGGGAAAATAAAAGACAAAGAGAAGGGTTAAAGCAAAAATGGAGTGTATTACATTCCTTTTTGGCATACGACTGCAGCCAGATTGAGTTTCTGAGCATCTATTTTTCAAAAAGCCTCCTGCAGCATTGGCCTGAGCGTCCTCTGAACCAGGATACGTACAACATGTAGAGAAAGAGCAGCATCTGCTTAGTTTTCATATCATCCCTCGTCAAAATAATTTAAAAAGCTATTTTCCAGGATTAAAGGGTTTATTACAAATAACAGTATTAACGAACAAAAGATACAGTTTGATTCTGCCATCATCATTTCAACAACAGTACGTACCCAAATGAGGTGAAAACACTTCCCTTTGATTCTATCAAAGCTTTTTCTTAGTGTCATATTAACCCCTTTATCTTGGGTTTTACGTATCACACTAGCTGAGATTTAGCTTTCATAATTAAGCGTTGTAATACCTTTGTGAGTTTGTCTATAAACAAATGACTGGACACCTTCAGTTGTTAAGGTCAATGTTATGATTAATGAGCATAAAAATCCTCCCAGGAAATGTACTATCCAATTTTGAAACTGAACTTTAAAGGACCAGTGTATACAGAGTGTTAATGGAAAAGGAACAAAACTTACACTGCCATCACAGTGTTGCTAGCTGCATTTGTCATAGAATTTTTTCTTCTTTACCTCACCCCTAATACAACTCGGTCGGGGGAGTATCTTTCTGTGGGAAAATAAGGTAGATTCAGTACAGCACACATTTAAGTAGCTTTAGCTTGAGGATTACCCATAGCCTGTTTCCCATAAGTGTGTTGAATTTCAGGTTTGAGTTTTATTAAGCAATACATCACTTATAAGTTCCAACTTATTAAGAAGTAATACATCAAAATGTAATAAAATAAAGTCTTAGCTAACAACTATGTGATTACTCAGCTACTTACTGCACTGGATACTTGATATATGTAATCATGGGTAGCGCTAGCCAACTCTGCCAAAAATGCCAATGTATCGAAATTGCAACTTTCCACAGAAGTGTACTAGTTCAGATGAAACTTTCATTGAGAAGGGTTTCTTTGCTCCAGGACAGAATTTCTGATCAAAATGAGAGAGAGAGAGAGAGAGAGGAAAGAGAATAGCCTAGTGGTTATAACAGCCACGGAAATCCAAGTCCCTTAAAAAGAGCCAAGTCAGGAGTCTGGTTCTCTTACAGTCCAGGTTCCCCGCTGGAGCACTCTAATCCCATACCCTCTCTCTCATCTTCAAAAAGTTGTGGTTTTATCTTGTGGAATAAGAAAAGTTTTGAAGTTTCACAAAACTGCAAAGCTGTTTCCCACACTATCCTATGGCTTCCTTACCATTTTGTAAAGAAAGCTTTGTAAAATGAAGAGTCCTGAGACCAACAAGGAGTTCAACTAAAAACAGTTTCATGTATGAAATTAAGTAACCACTTATTAAAATAGCAATTTAAGATAATGATGTATCATAGCCATGTATACTTCAATACATGCCTATTGCACCCAGTTTTTCATGAAGACAGGTATTATAATTCTTATGCTTGTTAGTTGCCCAGCATTAATTTATACACCAAACATTAGCTAATTAAAAAGAAAACTCTTATTATTAAGATGTATCATTCCTGTGACAGACATCAGAATTTAAGCAAAATTATTCTTTTTGTCCATTAGGTTATGTTTAGAAAATTCATAACTACTTGCAGAATTCATGTCTTCATAAAAATATGTTTCCCATTACATGTTTTAATTATTATTTTCATATAAAGCTTAATTCTATAGTTCAGTACAAGGCAATTCAAAACAACAGATTATTTTTCTTTTTCAAACTTACTGGGAGTTTGCTGCTAGTAGAGCAAAAGAAGCTGGGGGACAAGAGACAAGCAGAGACCTGCCATTTCCCATCTGAAGCCTACAATGGAAATTGACCCCCCCCCATGCTGGATAACTGCTAACGAAATCTATTACTCAGCAGGTACAGGTTCTTAAAAAAAACACAACACAAAACAAAAGATAAAAAATAAAAAAAAGGAGAAAACAAACACCGTATTGACACAAAAATAAATTCTCTTTGATTTACATAATCTGCTGGTACATCACTATTGCTGCCCTTCACCATACAATTAGTAAATTATAACTATGACTAATATTGTCATTAAAAATTACAGGAAAGGACAAGGCATATCAAAGGAAAGCAGAAATATGGTTTGATCAGAAAACTGGGAAAGGTAGGGGGTAGGGCTGGGAACATGGGTGACACCAATTATTTTTCTACTGCTATTCCAACTTAGAATTCAGCCAGTCAATAAAATAGCTCTAACCACAGAAGTTCATCTCTACATTGAAGACCAGATGTTCATAATGTGTCTCAGGCATGCCTCTAGCTTTTCCCTCTTCACAGTATCAAATTTATGACTGGGCTTAGTACACCCTTCTTGATACAAACACTGTTTCTCTTTTATCCTGTTGACATGTTGAAGGCAGACAATCCTAACTTGTTTCTTTACCTTGAATAATTAAAAACCCGGTACAATTTCCAAAAGCATCTTTCAAAACAAAACTGTATTTTCTGTGATGGAGCAATTACTAGCCATCAATGAAGAATCTATAGGAAAACTATATAAAATATTTAAGTTGGAATTAAAATTGAAAGAGTAGGCTAGGTATATATTTAGGCTTATGCTTCAATAATTTATTATAATTGCAGTAATGTAACAGGGGAGCTGCTACTGCAAACATAGCTGTAGAATTACTGCTAGAAAGTAGCAAGAGTTTATGTAATAAATATGTTTCTTAAATACAAACGAAGAAAAAGAAATTGTGAATGTTATTTATAGTTTCGTGCCCGGCTCTTACAATGGTTCATTTGCAAGGCACACGACTGAAATCAGATGGTCCAAATGAAAGACGGTGGCTGTGCTTCCTTTCAGAGAAATGACCTTTATCTCATGATTTCGGACGAGGCCTCTGCTCGCAGGTCCCTCGGGAGCTGGGTGAAGCCCAGGGAAAGGCTGGATGAAGTGGCTGTGAGCTCCAGCCCGGAGGCAGGAAAACCACCTGCAGCTCTCTGCAGCTGTGACCCCCCCACTCCGAAAATGTTCCTGCTGTCCCCGTGCTGCAGCTGGCACACATCCGAACCCGGGACAGCAGACGGAGCCTTGCGGGAGAGCTGTGGCTGCCTGTCTCCTGCACCAGGGAGCTGTCACTGGAGGAACAGAGAGATCATCCAGAAAGAAGGAGAGCAAGAGGAAAAGAGAGGATGGGATAATGGAGCAGGTGTGGAAGGACAGTCAGTAAAACAAAAGGCAAGGCCAGAAAACAGAGCTTAGCCCTTTTCTTTAGCATAAAAGAACAAGAGCAAAGCTGAATCACCTTTCTCTTCTGTCTGGCAGTCACAGGCAGAAAATCAGGCGGAAAACACGACTGTGCTGGGATGACACTAATTTACTGGACAAACAATACATGAAAGGCCACATGGACATGTCTTCACTGAAAAATCTCTGTTTTTTTACCTCGTGTAATGAATGCACACTAGTTGTCCTGAGTAAAATACATAACGATGGTACAGTACTGGAGTTTTAAACACAAACTGTATCCAAATCACACACGCACACACACACACAGATGCGGTAAAACTAAATGGACCCTGAGATCTTCCTTAGACGACGTCGCCTCGAAGATGCACACCTATCACAGAGATAAAAAGCATTACTCAAGGACCTGCAGAAGGGCTGTATTCTGTGTCGAATGCACCAAAATTCACACTGAGGCCACTTGCTCACTCTGGGGGAGGAAGAGCGAGGACCTGGGGAGAGGCATCATCAGGTGTCAGCAGCCAGTGATCTCAGCGGCCAGTGGGATATGCAGCGCCGGGGACGGGCTCGTCTTTATCCAGCCTCTCTTTCACTTCCACCACCAGAGTAATGACTGAAATAAAAGGGGATGTTCTCAAATCTATGGCTATGCAACAGAGATCAGAATTTGGCACAAACTTTGCCAATTATGATAATTTAGAGCACAATCCAGCTTCCATTGAAGTCAATGGTCTTCCAATACAGCAGTCTCATAGGCACTTCCACGCGGTTCAGAGGAAGCTGAATAATATTTGTAGCCCTTTCTGAAGCCACAGAGAAGGTTACTTACTCATCTGGCTTCTTCCTAATGCCAAACTGAAGGTCTGAAAACTGAAAAAAAAAAAAAAATAGTCCCACAAAATAGCTGTCTTCAAAATAATCCCTCCACCCAAGCATTTTTAGAACAAAGCAGAATAACTTGCAGAGCAGGAAGCCATCTTCAGCTCGTTCTCACTCTGCAGCGGGATGATTGGCAGCACTGACTGAGAACACACACCAAAAGAAACATCTGTAGACCCAATGCAAGGAAAGCAGCAGGGGGAAGAAAGTGCTCTCTGGAGCAGCCTGGTTTCAACTCGGCTTGAAGTGACTGTGAGACAGCACCAGGACAGAGTTTAAGCTGGAAAGAGGAGGTGTCAGTTTTCCTTAGGGAGATCATACTCAGCCTTAGGAGGCATCGCTACTTTCTGCCTGGGAATGAAACCTACTTGGTTTCAACCAGTCTTCTAAGGAAACAAAGTTTGCATCGCTACTTTCTGCCTGGGAATGAAACCTACTTGGTTTCAACCAGTCTTCTAAGGAAACAAAGTTTACCTGCTTTGTATGTCTGACTTCCACCTCCCCTCAGTAACTTGTGAATCATTTTTCCTGCTTAAGCTACCTCTGACACAGTGTTAGAAGTATTAGAAGGATAGTCAGAAGTATTAGAAGTTAGAAGGATATTACTTTCCTCCAAGCATCACAGAAGTACACAGCCAGGTGGAGGAGAGAGACTCAGGTCTGAGTCCCCACAACGGGACTGGCAGCAGCTCAGGTATCATTTGGACACCGAAGCAGCCAAAGAGACAAAGCTCTCGGGAATGCTCCAGCCATAGGGCAGTTCAGCACTTGTCTCTCCTATTAGCTATCCAGCAAAGCAAAAATGAACAGGACACCACAGAAAACCACACTGAATATGTTTTTCTATTGCTGAAGTGTGTTCCCCCCCCACCAAACCCCTTTGAAGCCTCAGAGCTGGCAATCCTCCCTGCCACGTAAACCTGATGAAACACCTTGCAAATTCTATAAGCCATAATAATTTATTTTCTCCTGTTGGTTGTTCCAAAGCAGAAATTGACATTAAATGCACACATTTCAAAATTTCACATTAGGCAAGCCTAATCTATATATATTTACACAAATTGTAATGAGTTCCACAGCCCCAAGGGTTACATATTCTATAAACTTAGTTGCAGTAATTATTTATATTAAGAAGATATCTTCACAGCCAGAAGGACTAGAAATAACTTAGATTCTGTTCAAAACTTTCCGACCTCTAGAAAACAGCTTCATGACCCTAAAGTCAAAAAGGGTTAAAAAGTACAAATACATAAATAAAAATCCCTACAGTTTCAGAGATTAGTTTAAATGACATTACACTGAAATCTGTAACTTCTCCCAGCACTTCAGCAGTACTTCTCCCAGCACAAGCAATAGTGATTGTATTTTAAAGTACTATAGTTTTCCAAAATATAGCTTAAAAAAGAAATGCAACACGAAATTACAAGTTTACAAACATCTTACCTGGACCTATTTGAGGAAAGCAATAGAATAGAACAGCTAACTATTTTTTCTCTTACTACTTTATATGGCATTATGCAGAAATAATTTCCCTAGATTATCATAATTAAGCAATACAGATTGTACTGTTGTTTCAGCAATAAATATTTTCATTTCCATTTGCACCAGTAAGTAGCTCAAGCAATATATACATTCTTTGCACTGTGCCATGTAAAAGCTCTAATGAGGGTAAAACAGATTGTTGGGATCACTTTTCAGAGCAATAAAAACTGACAATATTATTAAATAAAAAGTACAATTTTCTAGTAGCACTTACAGAAATCCAGACCAAAATTTTGAAACGCCAGTCTGGGTTTTGCGAGCCCAATTTACACAATTGTAAAGCATGAACTGTCAGTGTTGTATTTTGAAACTGCACACTTACTAGATAGATACTTCAGCTCTGCACCTCCAAAAATGGTTATTATAAACAATGGGAACTGCCAATAATCCTGACCCTGTACTGTGCATTACCTGTACATAATGCTCTAATGTGGAAAAAAACAATGAAAAAGAAAAAGGTATATTTTATTTATTTCACTCATAGGTGAAATTTGTCATCCATCTTGCTTATTACTATTTTCAGCTTTGATTTTTCACTTAAGTAGATGATGGTTTCCTGTGCCCTTTTATTCACCTATTCTAAGATGTGATTTTTGGTTGGGATCATTAATATAATGTAAAGACTGGAGCAAATTCATCCTTTCAACCTGTTTTTTTAAGGCATGTGTTCTAATAATTATGGTTTTGCTCCTGAAAATATGCTTGTTCACTCAGCAACAGTTTATTATTATTAAACATCTATCAAAAAGGTAATTGAGTTACTTGTGTTTTCTTATCTTTTCCCTTTTTCCTTTTTTCTTCACTGATCACCTTAGAAAACAGTAGAAAGTGTTACTTCTTTTGACTCAAATTGTCAAGCAAAATATGCAGTCTTCCAAGAGAAGAAGCTAATAACAAAATCAGGCACTATTCTTTATTTACAGAAAATACATCCCTTTTCCACAACAAAATTAATGCCAAAATAGCAGAAAGACTTCTTCTTGGCTTACAGATTCAGATCGTTTCAGCCAACCCCTTGCCAAAAGCTTTCCTTTCTCATTTTTTTCTCAAGACCATACTATAAGAGCTTTCTCTCTGTGCCCCTGTTGTGCTTAGCTGCCTGTCTGTCTCACACAAAGCTAGCTTCACATAGTTCCTTGTCTCTGTATTTTTTACAAAATCCTTGAAGAAAAACATCCAACTGAATGGTCTGGCTCATTGTCCAAATCTCTGTGTGGGTAATAGTTTTCTGTTGTTTACCAAAATGGCGTTTCATTTTTCCTTTATCTACTCTAAATAAAAGGTGGTTTTAAAAAGGTAGTTCAATACATCCACATCCTCTCTCCTCCTCCCCCAATATTAAATTAATCCTCTGTCTTCATAGAAAAAAAAAATAGCAATTTCCCCTATGGCGTGATGAGAAAGAAAGTCACGATTTCCAGATGATACAAATTAAATATGGATATAATTGCACGGGGTTTTCCCTACATCAGCACAATTTTACCTCAGCCCAAATTGGTTTTGTGGCTGTCCAAGTCTGCCTCATTGCTTCCCACCCAATTTGCTTTCAACCACCCAGGATGGGCATCTTTCACTGAGCCCCCGAGGAATGTCTATTGTTGCTATGAATTCTGCTGACTGAGACAGGTCTTACTCATTTTGTTCTAATGGAGAATTCATCTCTGTCACAGGAGTATCCTGCCATCAGTCTGCGCCAGGAACTCACATCGACATCAATGGGAGATTCGTGTGCATTGTGCAGGTAGGGTATCATCATCATTATTTATTAAACACTAATGGAGTCCCAGACCCAGATCATTAAAAGTTACAGTTGAGATGCAGTCACTATAAAATCGGCAATTCTTTAGGAGTGGTGGTATTTTTTTCTATTCTCTGTTTCTTTGCTGTTTTTCCACTATATTTAACATGAGAAGTGGGTGGGGTTTTGCTTCAACACTAGTCTAAGTGTGACAGTGAACTACTGAAACTATTTGCGCAACCAACTGGAAAAAGTGTATTATAATGAATCTTCTAGATGACCTGCATTAAAGGCAGAGTCGAGTTAGTCCTGTGTTGGTACCTGTACTTGTTTGATAGGGATCAAAAATTATAATTTGTCTTGTGTATCTCATATTTACCTCTACAAGGATTATGCAGTGTTCTGATCAACCCACCAAAGTCTTCCAAGACAACCAGACTAAGTGAGAGAACCAACGTTTATTTTATTAATCTCATAAAATTTATCTGCCTCACCATCTTGTACAAATCGTGATTTTTTTCCTCTTGTTGTTTCCTTCCATTTAAAAAACAAATCAGTCTGTGAAGCTCCTGATTCATCCTCAGTTTTTTGTGCTTTACTTTATCTGCCGTGGTGATCACAGGACTTGACTACAGTGAAGATGGCAGCTCGTGATGTGGAATTATTTCAAAGAGTCTTTAGTCCAGAAATCAGTCTCCTGAAGCACCAAGCTGCTGCAGAGTCTTAGCACATTGCTTTTGATCCAGCCAGATCTACTTCTTCTTGTCCTGTTATTAAGGAGGAAAACCAGACCTGAAGCCTTCTTTTGTGCTATTGATCACATTTTGCACCACAAATCACTCCTCGTGCACAATCCTTCAGCTGCCTCCTGTGAGGAATTCAGCGAGTACAGAGTGAATTTCTAATCAGCTGCGACTGTTCAGCACTAAGGCTGGTAATTATGCTACCAGTGCCTGTATCTGCAAGTGTTATACGTTTGTATTTGCTTCTTGCTGAGATCACACAGTTGGGAAAGCAATCATGCTCCATTACTCCTGGTTTTGACTCTTGGCCCATATGGCTGCTTGCGGACAGTCTTTCAGTGCTTTGCTTCATTTATAGCTAACATGGTTAATGACTCTTTGCTTTCTGCAAGTCTCCTGATCTGCTGAAATTTGCAGCTGTTCTTTGTTAGCAGTGAAAGCTTTCCCTCTTACATTGCGGATTTCTGTTCTACCTAGAGGTAACTGGACTAGCACTCTTTTTGGGGATGTGAGGAAGGGAAAGATGGAGCAAGTGGTTGCCCTTTTACTACCAACAATTTTATCTGGGAATGGATTATATGAGAGGCTTCAGTCTGGCTTCAGGGAGTACAACGGTCCTGGGATTGCTTTACTTAAGGTCACAAATGATTTATCACCAGCTGCTGATTCAAGTTAAATTACAGTACTCCTGCTGATGGATCTTTCTGCTGCTTTCGATACAGTAGATCTTGGAACTTCGCTGAATTGTTTGAAGCAATTGCTTAGATTATGAAGCACCATCCTGGATTGGTATCATTCAGAATTGATGGTGTATTATCAGGTTGTAACTTGGCAATTGTGGATCAAGTTCTGCCTCACTGGTCACATTGCTCCTCAGAATACAATATCCTATAATTCTCTCTCTTTTTTATTTGCTACAGATGTGGACAGAATTCTCTAGCAGCATAATATTAATTTTCACTGCAACACAAACAACATATAGATATATTTGTCTTTTACAGTTTAGCTCCTTGCTGCAGTTTGGACCACATCTGTTTGTTTTACCAAAGCGTGATCTTGGATGGTCACAAATGGTTTGAAACCGAGCTGAGATAAAATATAATTGCTTTTGGCAAATCCTCTCTGTCTACTAGGTGGTTCTTTCTAAGCAATTGAAACTATCTATGCATAGCTAAAGTATGCATCTGGAGCTGGTCAGACCATTTCCATCAAATGAAATCTCATCAAAATATGCCACTTTCAGAGCCAAAATATTTTGCAGAAAACTTGTCAGTTTAGGTGAAGGTTTAATCAGGGAGGTATTCAAGATTCAAGGCTACAGGTCACTTCTGATGGCAGAGACAGTTTGAAAACCCAAGATTTTTCATCTCAAACCAGTCATTCCAGAAAAACATTCAGGAGGTTCTTGTTTTGTTCCCATGCCAGCTGAAAACAATGTTGATGCCACAAAAGCTGCCATGAAACAGAACTACTGTCCTCTGAAAGGGATGCTCAGAAAAGCTGTACCTGCATCATCACATCAGCTGTGCGGTCCTTCTCCACAGCGCACCACGTCTAGGGTACGGTGAGTTCAGAAGCTGGAGGGCTGGAACGTTGTGGGGCTCTGACGTGGTAACTGGCAGCTTGCCACTGGTCTTTCACTGCCTGGGAAATTGTAACCAACAGGAACATCTGCTTTGTGATGAGAGATTCAGGGAAAAACACTTTCCATCCCTGAAAAAACAATTCCTAGTCAAAGAAAAGATAAAAATTCAAAATCTAGTATTTTCCAGAGATTAAGATCTGGAGGAAAATTATGTGGTCAATCAACATGCACCAGTACTTATAAATTTTAAATATGTTTTTGATATTCCAGGGGTTTTTATCTACTTAATTAACGTTTTAAAACTTGTTGTTATAAACTTTTAAGTGAGAGAAATTAGCATATAAAAATGCTTACTCTCTCAAAATCTCTACCAACTCTTACAATTTGCCATCCTTTAGCATTTATTCTCCTAGGTTTTTCTGTTTCCTAATCCCAAGGGCAAATCCAGCTGAATTCTGTCAAAGAGAAGTAACAGACGCTTGTCTCCAGGAGAGGGGTCTAGCCGCGAATCATTTCCCTAAACTCCGGACATAAGGGACTCTTTGGACACTTTTCTGTTTCTGCTGCTCTTCATGGAGCCCAGCTTGGTAAGCCTGTCGACCGCCCCATGAGACACACCGCCCTCCCCTCCGTGTGCCGGGGCCGTGCAGCACCGCGGTGCTTCAGGAGCTGCAGCTCCACATCTGGAAACCCAGCACCATCTGCCTCAATAGACCTACGAGATCTTCAGGTCAAGCGCTCGCCTTCAAGCAGAGGACCGTATCTGCTTCCCAGTGTTTTAGGTAGATTTATCTCCTTTAGAAATGGCAGGGAGTGCTTTTAGCAAGGCCACTTCAAGATCAGCCAGTGAACAAGAGACCACCTGCGCAGCAGGCACGGCTGGACGCAATCGCAGTTCGAGCGGCAGGGCTGATTGCTTCCCCAGACCGGTGCGTGCTCTTGAGGCATGGACATACAGATGTTCCCCCCCCACCGCTGCATCAGTTCCTTGTGGGAAACTGAGGCGCTTTCCTTGTGGGACACAAAGGCATGTTGGGAGAGGGCAGGAAAACCCCTTAATTCCCCTCCTGCCCATTCCCCAGGCTAAGTAGAAAGCGTGCAGGTGATTTGTTTTGTTGTAAACTGCTCGGTAACAAAAATATCTGTATATTGGCTTAAATCACATAAATAATTGCCATTTGGAATGTGTCATACAGCGCACAGCAACAGGCTGCTAGGTCAAACAGCTCTCTGAATAATTTTGTAAAACAAAGATTGCAGAGGAATGGAAAAATATTTTATCTTTACATAGATGCCACTCCCACATAACTGCTGATGGCCACCAAATGCACAGTTCTGCTTTGCATTAGCCACAGTCTACAGGGTCAACTGGTTGTTACACACTAGAAAAACACTGCAGATGCCTCATTATAACTCGGTGCATTAACACTAGCAGTCTGCCACTAGTCTCTAGTTATCCCCATCGCTCAGCACCTGATCTTGAAAGGATTAGGAACATGAAAAACAAATCAAACCCAATTGCACTAAAATATTTAAATATAATGATCAAGAAATTCATAACACCATTAAAATATTGCAGGAGAAATCTCTCTAATGCATTTTTAAAAATTCTTGCAGTGGCTTTATTCTTTCCTTTATCTCAACTGTTGCACACTCCTGAAGATCCTCATATTTTTCTTCCTGGTCAGATACAAGATGCTGCAGAGTCCATGCTTAGTTTGAGATTGTTTGATGTCAATCACTTCCTTCTTGTAGATCCAGAAAACACTACCCACACCTACTACACTACGAAACCTAACAAGTGCCAATAGTAATGCACTACACTTAATTAACAAGCATTTGTATTCTACTTTACAATAATCTAAGTAGGCATAGCTTAAACAAACACAAGTTGTATAGAGGAACAGCTGTACTAAGTTTATTCTAAATACTGGATCATTAGACTAGCTATAGTAATAGTCCAGAATATTTTGGAAATTAAAAGCTCCCTTCTCCCACAACATTTAAATATCATTCTGTACCATGTTGAACACGCACTTTCTTTTGTAAAAAACAAAGGAGTTAAAAACTACATTAGTGAAACAGCAAGCATCTACTGGATTTTTTTTTTTCTACATGTATGTAGAAATAAACAAGAAATCATTTTGATTCTATGAAATTAACAGCAACCTGACGTGAGATGAATCAACAGGGAGAAACCTTTTTATTGGAGATAATTCTTTACCCACTAAGGACAAACTGGTTATAGTAGATATATTTTCCCTATATACAAACCTTACTCTTACTACATGATGGGAAAAAGTCCATTAATATCAGGATGCACAGGGTTAGTCCTGCCAAAGACTGGAAATGCTGCTTCACAAGTGGAATTATTCGAGTGGAAGATTGTACAACTCTCTTGTTAGATACCATATTGAGTTTCAGCAGCAAAGCTCACATCTTGTACCCCACACTACACCATCTTCCAAAATAGTTCAATTTTTAATACTGGGTAGATTTGAATGGTTATTTTGACTCCAGATGATCTGAGTTACCCAATTCAGTGCACAAAACCATAAGCATTTACTAACACATCTGAGGGGGCAGTAAATTGGTCATGGATCTTGCGAACTTTCAAGCCACCTTTGCTGCCAATGACAACATATCACATAGTGACACCCTCACATTTCAAACCATAAAAGCATTGGAAGGGCGAAAACCTTACAAAATGTCTCCTCGTTTAGCTCACTAGCAGAAACAGTCTGTCACCCTTTGGACATTTTCTTTCCTTATATTTCCTCCCCCCATTCTAATTCATAGCTTTCCCCTTCAGTCTCTGAGATGATACTCTTGCTCACTGGCTAAGTCTAGCTTGATAACACATACTCCAACACTGCTATCATGAGTACTGATTTAACTGCTACAGACAAAGAATATATTTTATTTTTACATCAAGTGGTCCTTTCTGCCCTCTGCCTTTGCTGTTTGTTGCCTTGCTCTGGTTTTACACTCTATTATTCTATTTTTATTATTGCATTGCTTAAAACTACTGTAGAGAGAGCAATATTCCCTGTTATAATGCCTCATCTTTACAAAGTTTCCTACTGGAATATGTAGATGGGATTTTTCAGAAGCATTTAACAGTGACAGTATCTTTGGCATCATAATTAAAAATTAATAATTTTTATATTTTAAATCTTAGCTATGTACTTACGGGCATGAATTGATCAAATCTGTCTTTTGTCTTGCATTTTGATACTCCAGTTAGGCACTGTGCTGATAGTGACTTGACATGCTTATTTATACAAATTACTTACACATTTCTCAAAGCCACTTACAAAGGCATCAAGCATAATCATGGTCTCTGCAGGTGTGGAAAGGAGCTGGTAAGAACTGACTTTGCTGCACAGTGCCTGAGTAGGAGACTCCAGCACTATTGCCAGTCCAGTACTTTAACCCAGGATTTGGGTATGTCAAGAAAAACAGAAATCAATGGGACTTTCTCCAGTTTGAGAAGAACATAACCAGTGTATTCATGGCAGCTAGGGGAGCGGAGTAATTTTCTGGGAAAAAACTAATCACTGAAATGCCCAGTGGAAATAAAGTCCACATAGGATGTATGAAATGATTAAAAAACCCACATAAAATTAGGACTTACATTACAACCATAGCTGTTCCTCTGAACAAAATAGACTCTCAAACATGGGAGTTTACAAATGTCTGAGAAAAATTCTGGGAGCAAACTAATCAAATTCCTAGTCTACTACTAGTCAAGTCTCTCCTGCTGAATCTTCCCGCTATACAATGTTCAAACCTAATTGTTTTATAGGTTTGGAGGAGTGGTCTTTGGCTTTGGAGTTGGAGTTTTGTTTTGCTTTGGAGTTTTTCTTTGGGGTTGTTTTGCAGGGTTTTTTTTCTATTTGGACCAAGCCAGATTCCCATTGAAAC
Organism: Haliaeetus albicilla; assembly: GCF_947461875.1. Taxonomy (NCBI): domain Eukaryota; kingdom Metazoa; phylum Chordata; class Aves; order Accipitriformes; family Accipitridae; genus Haliaeetus; species Haliaeetus albicilla. The sequence goes on along the minus strand of NC_091500.1, from coordinate 19,928,644 downwards.
TGCCTTCGCGCTGTATCCGGCGAGGTTCCTTAAGCCTCTCACCCAACTGCTCTTCTAAAATTTGTTTCAGGCTGCAGAACTATTTGCTATGTAAAAAGTGTGCCAGCCTTTTTGCTCCACGTCATTTGTACTCGCATCAATTTGCTTCTGACAGTTGGAAGTTTCAGTACCGCAGCTGCCTGTTTTAGTGCAACTTCACCTGTGACATTATAATTCTAATATTTTGGGCACTAATTTATATAACACCAGAAATATCAGTATGCTGACAGTATAGCCTGCCACAAACAGCAGCTGGGGAGGGGGGAAAGGTAGGAGAGAACTTTCACAGTGATGGGAAATAATGGTGAAGAGGCAACTGCATATGAAGTTGCTTGGAGAGAAGTTGGGGTGCAGCGTAGGAGCCCGATGAGCCCCCAATATAGCTGTATGGATTTATAGACTGCAGATCTATGAGTGCTCTGGCAGAGACCTAGGACCTACTGCTAGGGCTGCCCAAAAGCACTGAGGGGAAATTCTAATTTGTGACCCAGCTCACCCAGGTTTGCAGCTTGACCTGGCTCACAGGTACCCAGGGCAGAACGGCCCTTTGGGAAGTCATCGTGTGCCTGGCTTGAAAACCAGCAGCCCTGCAGCACTGGCAGAGACAGCACGGCGTTAACAGCTTCTTTCTCAGAAATTAGGGCCAGGGAAGATCATTTGATCTGAACTCCTGGGACCTCCAGCCTGTAATTAGCCTGATTTGCTGCCTTAACCTTTCTCCCTGCATATTCCCACCTATTGAGGCTAATTAAAGCTCCTGAACATGGGAAGTTTCAGACTGGCCTGCAATGCCTACTGCAGGTACCCATCTAGCCTACAAACACTGGGGTAAGAAAAGACATATATGGGACGACCCTCCTCCTAGCTCGGCAGGGCCAGCAGCAGGTTGTCCTCCCTCCAGCCCATCTAAACATCACAGAATGGAGGTAAAAAGCACAGCAGGAATGAGACCTACAAGGAAGTGACCCAACTCCCAAAATGGACAGTAGGTGTGATTGGAGTGGATCATTTAGTCATATTTTGCTTGATTTCCTCCACTTACTCAAAATGGGACAAGTTTTGTCTATGTATGTATATGGTCACGTGTACAGAAGGGGACAGAACCTGTTGTCCCCAACTGTCACTATGGGCCCATATGGCTCACCCAGCAGGAACAGGTTAAGCATCACTGTCCTACACAAAAGGCATAGGAAAACCCCATCTGACAAGCAGTTTTCCGTACACTTCTCAGCACTGCTTAGTACAAATAATTACGTGAGAAGCATGAGACCTGAAACTAAGCAGCACTTCACTCTCTTCTCCCAGATACTTCTCCTATTTGGGATCTTGACTTAAAGCCTAAAGCACCACAGGACAGGCACTGCTTTAGGGTGATTCTAGTATCATAATAGTGTTAACGACTCGTAAATAAATAGCATATGCCTGGCTGGATCAGGCTGGCCAAACAGCTTTAAACATCAAACTACATGACCCTTGACACTAGACAGGTTGATTTATTATACTGTTAGCCCTCCTGACAAGATGCACTGTGGGCTTGGCACTGTCTGGTCATTTTTCAAGCTCTTTACACATTACTGGCACCTATATCCTCTAACATGTTACATCAGACAGCTCAGCTACAGAATGCTAAAAGCCCCTCTCTTACACCATCACTTCTTCCTTCCCTCTCTCCCTGCATCTGTCCTTTCCTCCCTCTCTGTTTTCTCAAGTAGTGAATGAATATGTGAATCTAATGCAAGACAGGAGGTTAATGTTTGTATCAGCAGAAAGAATAAATATGCATGATGTAGGTAAGGTCAAAAAGGACAGAGTAGAGGGTGTTACGATATTAATGTATTTGCGATGATGCTTATTAAGTGATGTCCAATTACCCATAAAAGATGTTCCATGATCCAGGAAACTCACAGTCTCATAAAAAGTCCTACTTTTTGTGTACTAGGGAATAATCCAAGCCAGGTGACAATCCAAGAACAGATTTGTGAGCAGAAGAGTCACAATATCCTCTATGTTTCAGGAAACGCAGTTAGGGTTAAAAACTGCTACTGTTCTGTAGGAGTAAGGAACCACATTTCATCACTGGCCACGTCCAGAAGCACCAAGTTTGCAGACACCAAGGACAAAAAAGCTTACCTCTACAGCAGGGATGAATAACTGATAGCTTGTAAATGTGGTTTCAGTGTTCATCATATGCACCATGTTCGTCTGCTACATCACATGCAGGGCTGGCACGGGGACTGCTGAAGAATATCAGTCCACAGCTGCAGGAGGAAATAAGTCTGTTGCAACTGTTAAGACAACCACCATTGGACCATCCTCAACTCGTTTTCACATGACCAGGCCAACCTCACACCACAATAGAGTTGCTCCTTGCGTAGTCACTGTTTAGGCAATGAACCAGCCCAGAGGTCATTTGCTTTCCTTGGTCTCAAAAGCAGACTTTGCACCAGCCACCTGACCAAACACTGACATCGACTGAAATTCTGGCCACTACTTTCTGCAAAAAAGACACAAACCTTCATGTGGTCCTCGACAAGGCATGCAACTCAGCTTAGGAAGTCACTGCCAAAGAATTGTTCTATAATACCGGGGTGAACTTCAGCATCCTTGTAAGAGTGAAAAAGAAAAAAGAACCACCCTCAGCCTAACAGCACTGTGATTAGAAATAGGGAATTGCACAGAAATAAAGAAGTCCACTGAAGGCAAAAAAACCCCACCCAGCTAAAGCATAAAATGCTTGTAAACAGCAAAAGAGACTGGTTTAAGACATCACAGTGAAAGCACACTACACAGCAAGAAGATTTTAAGCGTCTTTTTCCCTCAGCCCCACACATGTACGTATCACAGAAGGGTGGTGAGAAGACAGCCTGCTGAAAATAGAGGCTTTGTCTGAATAAGGAAAATAGGAAATAGAATAAACTAAGATGTAAATGTAGAATGGCCACGAAGAAAGCCAAAAACATTAAGGATGCAACCTGTTAAAGGTATAAAGAGTATGAAAAAAACCACCTCTTTCCCAACATAGAAGTAGAAAGCTTGCCAATGGTCACCAAGTGCTGATCAAAGCGTCAAGGTGAGGTAAAAGACAAGACCGTAACAGACTAGTTAAATGAATGGTGTGTATTACTGTTCATTATACGATTGGTTTCCATTTTGCAGCCCTTCTCTGCAGGGGGAATATGCTAAAGAACTACTTCAAGGCTGAGGGTCAGCAGAGGGAGTCCCAGAACAGACCAGCCCAGACTGTACTCATTCACACCTTCTTAAAAATCTGGGTATTGTGAGTTGTAATTTAATATGTACATTAGCTTTGACACCGAACTATGATGCTAATTTTTTTAGAGATCTCAGAGGAACGGGAAACAGGACATACCAATTTTCATGCTAGGTGAAGTTACACCGACAAGAAAGCACAGAATTAGAACACGCGTTCAAATACAATACAATGGGTAAGTGTCTATTTGACTTTTGTACTAGGAGTCATGTCTCACAAATCGATTAAAGTTCTTTGAAGGTGCAACGAGCAGGTGGAGCAAGATGATACAAAAGGATCTGAAAACATCCATTTGCAGACACTCTTAAAGAAGCTAAACGGCCACACATTACAAGGGAAAGTCTTTGCATACATAAATTATTTTTGAAATGATGAGTTAAAATGATCACGAATAAAAGCCCAGTTACACACTGGAGGAATTTTACTAAGGTAGTCTCCCAGGGAGCTATGATAAAGGCTGTGCTGCTCAATATACATGTAAATGGCCTGTAAAAAGGACTGTTGATAGTGACAAGGTTTCAGGATGACGAGGTGTTCACTAACCCTACAGCAGAGGCTTTCAAAAGGTCTCCAGTCTTCTGCAAGTGGGCTGTCAGCTGAACTGCAACACTGACAAATGCAAAATCATCAGCATGGGAAAAACGGCACTATATATTGATGGTCAATATATTAACTAGTGCTGCTCAGGAACATGGCATAAGAATGGCCTTTCTGACTTTCTGAGTCAGGTCCATCTAGCCTAATATCCTCCCTGACTGAGGCCAATAGCAAAAGTTTAGAGAGAACTATGAAAAGGCAGTTAACGGTCCTTTTCCAGCTCCTGACAATCTGTGATGCATGAATCTCCTGCACCAGCAACATTCCCTCTGCACTATTTAATAGCCATTGATGACTTTTTCTTTCATGAATTTAATTATTTGTTTAATCCATGTAAAGTTGTGGTATCTGTACTATGCTATAGTAACAAGTTCCTCAGTGAAATACTACATTTTATGAGAAGAAATTGGGACAGCTGTCTGAAAATGACAGTTCAGTGGCCAGCAGTCATCAAATGAAGAAGCTGCTATTAAAAAAAGGGAATTAATTGGAAAGGTGTAGCAAGCTAAACAGGAAACATCATAAAGCTACTGCGCTGATGTGTGGCGTGCCCCCATTTGGATCACTGGACCCAGTACCAGTCATCCCAAGAAAGATAAGGTGGAGCCTGTAAAAGAAGAGTGTAGAGTAACAGAAAGATTACCACATGGGAAATCTTTCATAGGAGGACATTTTAAATAAAATAAGATACTTCAGCTTGTAAGAGAGATGAGGAAGAAAAGATACGATAGAAATATATCAGAACAGTTTGAAAAGGGAAGAATTCAAATGTAGGAGTGAGAAACATCTCTTTGGTTCCCATAATTCTTCAGTTTTCACTTCTCCTAGATAACATCCACAGAGATGGAATTTTTTTTTATTTTTCAAGAAGACCTGGAATAAAGGAAGAAAAAACTGCAAGTAGTTGACCCTGACACTTCAGATGTTACTGCAGGAATTGGGAAAAGTGGAAAGAAATCCTAGCTGTAGTTTCTGCTATTCCAGAAAGCTCACAGTGAGGTAAAGGGTTTCATTAACTTGAATTTTGAAGATATTTTAATATTTACCATGTTTCATTTAACAAATCTCCATGCCTCACTAAAGGAATCTGCCTTCTGATTTGAAAATTCTTGTCCCAGACAGCCACAGCCTCACAGTACTTCTAACCCAGCAGTGTATACAAAAGTGTTTTGCGTTTTCATTATATTTTTTCATTCTGTAATAGCCAAGCAAAGCGCTCTAACTGGAAAAAAAATTACCTGTTTTGCTTGAAACTTGGGTACCGTGATTATATTTGGAGATTCCTAGCATGAATCAAACCAGACAAACCACAGGATACCAGCTAAGGCATGGCAGGGAAGCCAATAATTCCATCATTTATGCAACAGAAGATCCACTATATGCCTGAAAGAACTAAGGTGAAACTATTTGCTGAAATCCTTATGAAATACCCATTTTGTGTGTTTAGAAATACAGCATTGGCTCTGTTCATGAACTTTTATACAAATATCATTTTGTTTCTTCATGAACAAAGTAAATTATCTAGCTAATCTAAAATTCTTCTGAGGATTAAGTGCATTTGCACTACATGGAAGAAATAATACCATCAAAAGTTATACCTACTAAGCTATAGAAAATATGATAGAAATCATAGACATATTTTCATAAAAAATGAACATTCCAGCCTTTATTATTTAGGGACAAAAGTGCCGAAGAAGAGATTCACAGCTATGGATTTTGTTGTATGTGTGGGGACAAAAAAGGAGTATGTAAATATCTTATCCCCTTTTAATAAAAAAGACTCTTAACTAATGGTAAGGCCCACGATTTAGAAAGCAAAGCAAATCCAATCCTTGTGTGGACTGGGCTTTGCCAAAATGATGTAATGACACTCTGCTAAACCTGTGCTTTAGCCCTTGTAGACATGTGCTAGTCCATTAGCCCCATTCTATTGACAGTGGTCCTTATGTCCTTGGACCACCGATTTCCACCAGCTATTTCATTCCTTTGCATGTATTGCTCTGGTCACTCTGTGCTGCTGAGTCACAGCCCATTTCTGCATCCTGTTCCCTCTTTTGCCCTTCAGCTTCTCTCTCTTACAGTTTTCTACGGGCACTTGCTGGTAGCTGACGCTTAACAATTTAACCTGGAGCTTGTGCATCTTTCCCATATGTTTCCTTTTCCCTAGTTCCCTCTCCCTGATAAGACCTTGACCTTTAGAATAGAATAGAACAGAACAGAACAGTTGGAAGGGACCTAAAATGATCATCTAGTCCAACTGCAACTTTGTTCTTCTTTCTTATGGATCTGTCACAGACAAGCAACATCCAAATCACATTACTCCTTCTCTTCCTAGTCAGATTCAACCCCAGTCCATGAATGGTGCTTAGAACCGCCTCCATCTCTGATACTTCTGGCATCCTTGTCATCCCTGCCAGCCTGCCTAGAACATTAGCAGTCTTTCCTCCTATAAATACTGACATATTTTTCTCCTCCAAAAGGTCACACTAAAATTTTTGTTATGGTCCTTCATAATTCTGCCTCTGCTGGTACAATAGACCTCCACCTCTGTCCATTTATACATGTGCACACCATCTTCCTGGGCAATGCCACTTTTGAGAGCCTACTGCCTGTATTCACTTTCAGTTGCAATTTCCACACTGCCCAGACCTGGACCACCTTCCTTCCCTCATACCCTTACTGCCCCTTTCCATCTTAGTAAGCTAATTTATGCTGTGATAAACATAAGCAGCAACTTTAGAACTACATGAAAGTATTGCTAAAATCTAGATTTTTCTCCATGTTCTTCCAAAGAGTAGTTCAAGCATAAGCTCTTCAGGGGAGAGCTTAACTTTGTGTGTACTGGACAGATAAAGCACTGCCTAGAACAGTGGCTGATAGCAGTAGTAGTAGCAGCAGCAGCAAGAACAACAAGAACAACAATAATAATAATGAAGATTTATGAGAACTCCATTCATTTATACCTCTACAGCTCTGATAATAGTCAATTTTTGAAAATGTTTCACTACTTTTATCTGGTCTCACTTTTGTTCAGTATATATTTTAAAATACCTAGTTTGCATTTCTCATTTTTGTAAACTGAACCAAGTTCTTCTGAATGTGTTATGCAGTTGTGGATCCTGCATTTTCTATGTGACAGATTCTTTCAAAGAATTTGTCTAGAGGTCAGTTCGCCAACAGGGTATTTGCGGCCCTGGTTTTCTAGAGGGCACCCTCTTGATCCTTTGGGAAGAGAAAAGAGGTTGGGAAATTGAAAAAGGAATGTGGTGGGTTGACCCTGGCTGGACGCCAGGTGCCCACCAAAGCTGTTCTATCACTCCCCCTCCTCAGCTGGACAGGGGAGAGAAAATATAACAAAAGGCTTGTGGGTCAGAAAGGACAGGAGAGATCACTCACCAATTACTGTCATGGGCAAAACAGACTCAGCTTGGGGAAAATTAACTCAATTTATTACAAATCAACCAGAGTAGGGTAATGAGAAATAAAACCAAATCTCAAAACACCTTCCCTCCACCCCTCCCTTCTTCCCAGGCACAATTCACTCCCAGATTCTCTACCTCCCCCCACAGTGGCAAAGGGGATGGGCAATGGGGTTTACAGTCAGTTCATCACATGTTATTTCTGCCGCTTCATCCTCCTCAGGGGGAGGACTCATCACACTCTTCCCCTGCTCCACCATGGGGTCCCTCCCACGGGAGACAGTCCTCCACGAACTGCTCCAACGTGGGTCCTTCCTACGGGCTGCAGTTCTTCACGAACTGCTCCAGCATGGGTCCTTTCCAAGGAGTGCAGTCCTTCAGGAGCACACTGCTCCAGCGTGGGTCCCCCATGGGGTCACAAGTCCTGCCAGAAAACCTGCTCCGTGGGCTCCTCTCTCCACAGATCCGCAGGTCCTGCCAGGAGCCTGCTCCAGCGCGGGCTTCCCACGGGGTCACAGCCTCCTTCGGGAACCCACCTGCTCCGGCGTGGGGTCCTCCCCAGGCTACAAGTGGAGATCTGCTCCCCCGTGGACCTCCCTGGGCTGCAGGGGGACAGCCTGCCTCACCATGGTCTTCCCCACGGGCTGCAGGGGAATCTTCGCTCCGGCGCCTGGAGCATCTCCTCCCCCTCCTTCTGCACTGACCTGGGGGTCTGCAGGGCTGTTTCTCTCACATGTTCTCACTCCTCTCTCCAGCTGCCATTTCCCTCTGTCCCAACTTTTTTTTCCTTCTTAAAAATGTTATCACAGAGGCATTACCACTATCGCTGATTGGCTCGGCCTTGGCCGGTGGCGGGTCCGTCTTAGAGCCGGCTGGTATGGGCTCTCTCTCGAACACAGGGGAAGCTTCCAGCAGCTTCTTACAGAAGCCGCTCCTGTAACCCCCCCCACTACCAAAACCTTGCCACATAAAGCCAATACAAGGAAATACCCATACAGAACTGTGCTATGAAATAAGGACTTTCTGAAACATGTCTATAATCCAGCTGTCCTCTACACAAACAAATACCCAGAGAAGAAGTAGCTGAAGTAATCTGTAGCATTACCGTGATGTAGTAAGAGGAAATGTTTATGTATTTAAAGAAATTTTTTTCAACGTAAATTTAGTATTAAAGAGGTGTGTTTCTGAATCATTGCCATACTGAAAGCACAAAGCACTGGGGAGGATAATATAACCAAAAGTTTTTTTGCTGTCCTTGCTCATTTAAATTGCAAATGTATTTAGAATCACCATCTTAAAAGAGTGCAATATGGTCAGGAAAATATGTAAGAGAATATTTGATTCATGTCAGGTCAGGATGTGACTCTAAGATGTGTATGATGTGAATGTTGTGTATCATGTGTGATGTGTATCATGTGAGTGATGGATGAGTGTGACTCTAACAATCCAGTATATCCTATTTCTCTTCCCCAGAAGCTACCAATAACATTAACACAATGGTGCTCCTTACTCCAGTCTCATGATGCTTTTCAAAATGATAAAGATTTGTGTTCACCAAAGAGTTTGACTTTTCATTAACCAGCTGAAGGTTTCATTAACTGGCTGAAGGTCCTTTCCATGTTTGTAAAGGTTAGATTCTCCCCATGTGTTTGTTGCAAGCTACAGCCTACTTTTTGTTTCACTTTTACATTTCCTTCAGCTGCTGTTACTTGGGAACTGAAAGAAAAAAAAAATTCTACTGCAGATGAGCCACAAATGGCAGCTTTGAACACCGGCTGTCATTGAGCACGTTATTGAAGTGCTAACATTACAGCAAAGCAAGTAAGAAGAGTACAAAGAGAATTCATAATGTCCAACTTCCATTAACTAAGTCTTTAAACTTTCTATAGATATGGCTAAAGCATGTCTTAAACTGTGGTGACCCAGCATGCCTCCTAACCCTTTGGTATGCTACTTCATCCTGACTGTGTGTGTTACGACAGGATGGGGATGGTCACCATCCCTCTGCATGCCTCAAGAGAAACTCAGGTGTCTAAGTTGGAAGCAATCTGTGGTCCACCAAGGAAGGATCCACCAATCTAGTAGGATTGCAGGATACACAGGAAAGTGTATCCAGCACACATCTTAGAGAGAACAAGATAACCAGCTCTCTGAAATTATTTCTAAGTAGCGATCATTATGAAAAAAAATACCAGAGAGTCAAGCCTTTAGAAACCTGTACAGTCTGAAGTTCCACTAGATAGCAAAGTATGCCTATGGTGCTTAGCATTAGAACAGATATTGCTGTAAATTTTACTAAATTATATCAAATGTTTTCAAAACTGATCCATACAGGCATTAGTCTTTCCTTCTGAAACTTTTGTTAGTGATTTCTCACATTACATAGAAATATCTGTGTCTCTCTCTCTCTCACCCCACACTACTCAACCTTTTTCCTTTTAAAGAAATCACTAGTTGTATTTATCCTTCTTGTCATATAAAACCACTAGTCAAATTACAATGGTCAAACTGGGTATCAAGACAATATTCCATTAACTCACCAACAAAGAAATAGAAAAGTAATGATGACCAGAATGGAGCCTACTATTTTTCAAAATAATTACAATGTTCTTGTTTTCAAGCAAAGAAGAGGCAGTCATCTAACATATATTGATATCAGTATCACGTGGGAAATTGTTCTTCAAATTGAAGCATGTATGAATTGCTGTGAAGTCTGTAAAGTTGGTTGACACAGCGATTTCACTTCATCTGCATTTTCTTCCAGGTTCATTTGAAATGGATGTTACCAAGCCAAAGAGAGAGAGAGAGAAAGAGCAGAATTCTCTAAGGGTAAATTTATTTAATAAGACAGATCCTATTTAATATCTTCATTGATGACTTTTAGAGGGGAAAAAAGGAGGATAGTGGTCATGAAATTTGCTGATTAAACAAAGATAACAGTCACCATTGAAGCAGAAGAGGACAAGGAGTGATGGATGACCCTGGAATAATAAAAAAGCAGAACAAAATGTAAAAGACTAATGACAACAATTTTTACCATTAGCCCATCAGCTGGACGCAGTGAAGAAAGACCACAGAAGTGTGAACCATCAGACGATGTGTCTCCATCACTTGCAGCCTACAGGCAGATGATGTCTAAGGCCTGAAGTTCACGTTCCCTCTCGTCCCCCTGTCAGCAGCTCACAAGCCTGGCTAGCTGCAAACCGACCGCGGCAGCCCCGTGGAAGTGCACTGACAGACCACGCGGGTACTGCACGATGCTACATGGCACTCTTCAGAGGCAGAAAGAGATATGGGATATGAATTCTCTCATCCAAGTTAAAACCAAAACTAAGGCTTTGCTCCCCTGGCAAGTGATGCAACGGTAAGGCTACGGCTCATAGAGGGTGAGGAGGATGAAGTATCTGAAAAGCATCTTGGTAGATGTCTGTTCTCAGGCAAGGACTATGACCTGCTGATAGCAGCATGACCTGGAGATGTGACCAGGCCCTTCCATCCTATATTTTGCTGCACTCCACCTTTCACATTATTTTGGATGTTATATGACATGAACATATACAAGCAGACTCTGTGCTGACCAGTGCCTGAGACAGTACACCCTCCCAGCATCTACCTCAGCGGGACTGTGATACAGGCATCCAATTAATCATCAGGAATCATTAAGTCCAGGAAGAATTATCCTCTCAAGCTCAATTCTATCAATGGCAGACCAAAGCTGGCAGTATACAGACTTATTCAGAGGTCTCTCTCTGCCATATGCTCCTTAGTACCTGTGATACCCAATTTTTACCATTTTCCAGTATAACCTCCTCATTACCAGAGATAACAGAGATTGATGGTATTGTTCCAAGGACATCAAACAGGTTTTGAACTTATTAAGAAGTTGAAAAGAATGAGGATGGCAGAATTTGAGACACCTGATTTGGGGATATTACATGTTTCTACAGTGTTGCACAGAGCCTTTCCTTACTAAATATGGGAGAGCTTATTTATTCCTGGTATACAACATATCAGAAGACAAAATACATCCGTTAGCATGTTTGATTATATTTATTTGACTGATGAACTGAGAGCTAGGTCATAGTTTTTAATACCAAAATAATTTTAAAAATCTATAATTTCTACTTTATCTGAAATGGGAAATACAGAGCTCATTTGTCATTTGCTAATCTAACTTTCTGTTGTTGTCACTGTACAGAAACGGCATGTGTTCCAAAAAAGAACAGTGAGCACCCATTTAAGGTCTCTGCAAAGGAGATGCAAAAGGTGTAATTCAAACTGGTGTAAATCATTGAGACAGCATTTCAAGAGGAAACCTCTTGTTCAAGGCTTTGCTTTCTACCCTAGTTTTTGCAAAGGGATGGGACTCTTCAGCAGCTGAAGAGAATCCTGGCCCTTCCATCCAAAAATGTGTCCTCAGAGGTGGCAGTCTTCAGAGACAAAGGTGCATAAACCCCCAGTGATTATACTTCAAGCTGGTTTAGAACATATGGATGCCAGATTAACAAGGATACACCAACTACTATTCACAAGGTTTCACACCAGACACTGTGGTTTGTTAATAAAATGAATGGGCCTCTATGACAGTCTGCCAGATCATTTTATGTGTATATTGAACAAGGAGAGTAAAAAGACCCCCCACCTAAGTAACTCATTTTGAAATTCCCTTTTAAGACTTCAGGTTTCCAACCCATAACAATACTCCAGCACATTAACACTTACATTAACTAAGGCTCATGGAAACCTTTTCCAAAATTTTTTTTTAATTGGGGGGGGGGGGAGACGACGATGAACAGATTTGACAAACCTGGAACATTTTGCAGAAATCTTTCATTCAATAAAAAACTTCTTGGCCTTGGGATAGACTTGCTGTCCTTGTGGCCCAGGACAACCCCTCCTGAATGGTCAGTGGGCACTCAAACACCACAGCCTCCATGGGGTCCCACATCCAAGTCGCTGTGCTATCAGACTATCTCTAACTGAACTTTTTGAACAACAAATATTCATTGAAAATGAAACAGCACTGACAAGAAAGATTTGGATGTTCCACCCGGAAAACCAAGAGATACTTCAGAGGCATGTTCCTCTTTGTGGAAATACTGTTCTAATTATCTCATAGTGAGGTGCACCACCCAAAACACCTTTTAAATGTGCATTTTATTTCCTTCCAGCACCAGTGATAGAGCAGGTGATTATGTTAGGTTAGATTTTAAACCAGTTAAATAGTAACCATCTTACTGATAAGATGTCAGTCTTAGGTAGGGGGATTTTTACTCAATTTTGAAATATACTATTTACTTTGACAGTCAGTCTCAGATGTCACTCAAAATCCTAGACTGGGAGTGGCAGTGGAATTTTAATTTATTTTTGAGGTATGTCACAGCTACCCTTATCAGAGCAAATGAAAGTCAGAAACAATACAACCACAAGAAAAATGAGAAACTGCAATACACTAATTTGTAATAGAGCAAGGAGGATTCAGAAGAATGCTATTTAATGTAAATTGTTATGTGAGGATGATATTTCCTTTTGATTTACTTAATTAAAGAAGATCCTAGAAACTCAGTAACCATTATTTTCCTCCCAGATAACTCTAGCAGAAATTGTAGTTGACTGTTCACAAGAGATCATGATTTCTCTCCTGATCAAGTGTAAGTCATACATGTAATTTGTCTTTGTTTTGGTTTAGAGAGAGGTCTCTTTAATTCCTTTAATTTTAGAAGGAGGAATAACTTCCACTGACACCATTTAGTCTGTTTTTAAACCATAATAAGGTTTCATTGAAACCATTTTGCCATCATAACCTTACATTGTAATGGCTTCATAATGGCACCGTCAAAAAGGTCCTTATAGACTTGCTGTGAAATAGTTTTCCCATAATAACTTCATATCTCTGACTGCATTGTAATGATTTCATCATGAGGTCATGGACTAGCAATGAATCCCTTTTGCCATTGAAATCTTACAGTTCCTCATTATAGCCTCAGTCACCGTGTCATTGTTAGGGGGTCTCCACTGGATAACAATGAAACCATTTCCTTGTGATACATTAGGCTTAAATAATATTATCACCCTAATGATATAGTCAGGGGTTAGGAAAGAGTAAGCCGTCCCCTTGCTCATTTCAGCGTTTCAGTTCAGCATTTGATTCAGGGGGCTGAAGGTGTGCAGTGTGGCTACTGAACCACCATCCCTTCTCTTGTAATGAAAGTGAACGGTGGCTACACACCCTGCAGGAACAGGGAATTTTAAAAGAACAAAAAATGTAAAAGAGCTGCTTTAATGCTCCTGGACCCCAATTCAGCAAACACTTAAGTTCATTCCTCTTCAGCAACAAGTCTAAGTACGTGTTTAATTTTAAACCTGAATGCAAGTCTCCTTAACTCCACTGAGATCTAAACACATGGGCAGGTGCTTTCTTGTATCAAGACAGACTCGGGAACCTTATCCGCAGCATTGAGCTCATGTTCTCACACGTCAGACATCTCGACCTAGATGGTGCAAAATAAATCCTGAAAAGTGATGCAGGTTCTGAACTCCCACCAGGTTCAGTGGAACTATCAAACCCTACAGATACGGATTTACAAGGAGTGCTTTGCAACAGCTTCAGCTCTCCCATCAAATCCACAGCCCTCTGATCCCACAGCTCTCCACTTCTACAGGAAATTGTACCTACTGTGTTTATTCAGCTTTTCGATGGCAGCATGAATACTCCTGATACAACTTATTTAATCAAGCTGACCTAATGAAGCAGACTATTCCCTCTAGCCTCTCATCACAGGCTACGTTCTGCCGAACTCCTAAAATCCTTGCTGTCCCATTTTCTCTTCCTTGTGGACTTGGAATAGTATGGTTTCAACAGACTTGCACTTCATGCTACTGAAATCTTGAATTACAATGGTTCTGCAACCATCCCAGTACAAGTTCCACACAGACTGATGTTCCTTATGCTGCCACTGCTGTTGCACTAAAAACCTTCTCCCTTCACATCACTTGCTAATGCCGACTACTCTTAAAGAGGAGGAAAACCAATTCCCAAGTCACAACACAAGTTATCTATGTTATCTACTCCCTCAGGGAATAAGAAAGTACCCTAGGGGTGCTGCTGCACATGAAGGCTCCTTAGAGCTAAGAGGGAAATTTGGAACTATATGAGTATCTTAACATCTCCTCAGCTTCTCTAAAACTGATGACAGGAGATTTGGGCAACGAGGGCAAGGATGGGCACAGCCACTTTTGCCATTGCCTCCTCCAGTTTGACACAAGCGGCATTATTAATGGAAGTGGTAATGGTAGATAATCTCTAGCTGTTTTTTTTCTTTTACTGTTGCAGCCATCTCAAATGTTATTTTTCTAGGGGTAAGCATAGCTATGCAAATATGTCCAAATAACATTGCAAACCTGTGGATGGCTTTACAACTGGCATCCACCAAGAAAGTGATAGTCTGCAGAATACACTGTGAATAAAGAACTTTTTTAGTTAGCTGACAAATTGAAAAATAAAACAGACTAAGATCAACTTGAACAGAATATTTTTCATTTATTTAACCTAAAAAAAAAGTAAATGTTGTTTCATCCAACACAAAATGTTCTTTTGAAATCAGAAAGAAATGCTTTCTTTTCAGACACCTGCTAATAAATTATAAAACTTATTTGAGAGACAGCTTTAAAAAATCTGCCTTCTCATTCTCCATTTATTTGCCCAATGGCTCAGCAGTCACTGGATGAGAAAAGCTTGGTTTGAAACCTTCCATCACCTCCAAAGAAAATGTTGTCTACCCAGTTTCACTAAGTCCACTTAGGTTTTCCCAACATCAATGCCAATTCTTTTCCTTTTTTCCTTCAAACTCTTTCCCAACACATTTCTAAAAAAAAGTAAAGTGGGTATCTTACCAAATACCATCATTGTCCCTCCTGCAAGTTGCAAACTTCCCCCAAAAAACATAAATTCATTTACCAACAACAGTAAGTCACACTTATGTCTCTTCCAGAATAAAAGAAGCAGGAAGAAAACTGATATTTCTCCTGTGGTTTAATATGATCTACTGGCCCACTTATAAAAATTTTATTTTAAAGAAATTGTATGTAAATCCATAAAATAAACAAAGACTCTTTTCACGAGCTCCAGTCAAATAATCTGAAAATAATCCGATGAAGATTTTATTTAGAGAGCTGAGCACTTCCCTGAAAAAACACACACACTGATGCAGACAAATGACTTTTAGTTTCAAAGGTGTATCTACAGTTTTAATCTTTATATTGACTTTATAGCCAACAACCTCAACTCTGCTCTAATATTCAGTAACAATAGTCAATACTCATTATTGCCATGTGAAAATGGTCTTCCTGGGCCAGCCATCTACTTAATATAAGCTCTTACCAAACCCTGTTACGTTTGGTTGCATAGCTTTAAATATATATGGTTTAAATATTTTCCACTATAATTTATAGTGCATGGCCCATACATCGAAGTCAGAATGGCTATTACAGAAAATGGTATCAGCAATCAAAATCCCTAAAAAAAAAAAAAAGGATAAATGAAGTATGAAGTCCAAAATCCTTCTGATCTAAGTGAAAAACACTTTCTCTTTTTAACTGTATGCAGTTGTATTGACTCAGGTATTAGCACTCTTCACCTCTGCCATTTTTATGATTCAATATATTTTTAAACAACAACAAAAAGAATATTGCCCCACCTGAACAAAGCCTGGAAAACTAAGGTCAAAATAATGCAAGATGCCCAAAATCTGGAAGAGGTAAAATTATTAAAAAAGGGGAGTGGAAATTCTGTAATACTTCCAAGTGTAAAGAGAATATAAAGCACTGCTAGACAGCAGCATCACCCAAATAATATTACACAAATGACTTTATGGCTAAAGCACCTGTGGTGACAGTTAATACCAGCCTTTTCTACACACTCCATGGTATTAGGCAAATGGGGGGTGGGGGGTGTACAAAAAAAAAAAAAGACCTATAGGCCAGAGTATGGGAATAATTAGGTAAAGAATAGTTAGATAAGCAAGCCATGTTGAAGTAAGCTGCATATTTGCTGCAGGGTTAGGAATTCCAGTGCCTTCCTTGGAGTGTCTGCAGGGAGTATTACTTGCGTGTAATTTTGCTTGAGTATTTACTATCTCTGAGCAAAGCAGGCAAAACTTATGACCATCTCCAGGTTACTAATTTCTCAACGAGAGGAAGCTGCCACTGGGAAGTGCCCTTTGATACCACTAAGCAATGTTCTGAAAAAGCACATTGCAGAAACAGAAAATATTCTAGACTGTGTCAGTAGCTGACATTTTAGTCCTGGAGGAATGATATACCAAAGCTCTACTTCAATTTTAGCTAAGCTACCAGTGAATCCAATATAAAGAATCCAATATAAACAGGCATATCAAATACGCTTTAGCAGCCTAGCAGCACAAACTACTTAGGTTTTCAGGGAGACCGTATATCTTAAATCATGTAGTGCTTTTAAAAATCTCAACTAAATAGACTTACTAGAGGTTTATTTTGCAGGTTAGACTAGAGGTTTATTTTGCAGGTTAGATTTGTTGTTCTTTTTTTTTTAAAGCATAGATCAAAGAAAGAACTGTTTCCTTAAATATAAAAACAGATATATTTTATGCCCTTCCACCTTTCTGCCTATGTATATGTACTTCAACACACTGGGTTTGGTCCCAGACTACAAACTCAAATGAACTGAGTCTAAAGTCATACCATAATGAATTAGAAGTGACTTTGCTGACATCAGAGCCATATAAAAGTATCTTGGGGGAAAAACTGACACCACAGCAGAGATTTTGAACTCCATATTGCATATATGCAGAGCCTTAATTCTGCACCTTTTTTACCAAGAAAAGTATAAAAATGTGGAACGGACATTGAAAACCAATCCCTCCATGTCTCCCTTAAAGCTAAAACAAAAACTTGACTTTTCTTGACAAAATTCACATGTAAGCAGCTCCAGTTCTGGCAGGTTCTTCCATTCCATGATGCTCAGCTGTTCCCTCTTTCTTCACCTCTCATTCCAGCACCCACTGGGATGAGATGTAGTGGACATGAGCAGAGGTTGAAAAGACAAAGTATGCTGTGTATGAGATAGGAAAATATATTCTTTTTTGTCTTTTCCACCCCAACCAATCCTTAACCTCCCTTTTACAGTCACTCAGTAACAACCTCTGCTCCAAAAAATGGATCAATGCATCTCTGCCAGGTGACCAAACATTGTGCTATGTCACACATCTGAGAAGAAGCAATCTGAGGCATCCTTACTTTTCCCCTATTTTAGGAAGCAAAAAAGCTGCAGGGAAAACAGAAGGGAAAAATCTCCCCAGGCTGAAAGTGCAGATCAGATCCCTTACCTTTACTACGTCTACCGCTCCAAAGGCAAGTGGTTGCTAGTAAAACAGTGATCACCCCCCAAAAATGCCCCGCCATAATATCTTGAGAGTAAATATAAATATTAGAGAGAGATGCTAAACCTTCAGTGACATGGTGGCCTTCGTAATTTCTGTGAAGTCATGATGCTTACCTCCTGGAAGGTGAGTGTTAATTACAGTACGTGGACAAAAGCTAATGACTTGTTTTGGAGTTAATGTCCCATTTGAAAAGGATTACTGTTGTTACCAACCACATCAAGCAATTAATGGCACCCATAATGCTTAAAAAATTAACAGTGGCAGCATAGTTGAGTGACTATTTCGAAAAACTGGTCATTCCTTGGAGATTAATGAGCAATTTTCTGTCAGAGTGCAGGATGCACTCTGGTAGAAAACTGACAAAAGAGGCACCATCCTCAGAGGATTATTTTTAACAATCCATTTTGTTGTGCATATTTAAAAGGAAATTTGGTAGATATCACTGCCATTCCAGAAGTATATTCTCATTTATTTTTCCCTTTAAACATTATAAGCCAATAATGACAAGTTACACTGGACTGGATATCTAGAATCTAAAATGACTAATTATAGAGGAATAACCAACAAGGTGTAAAACATTGCATAAGGATTTTTTTTCCAATTGCTTTCATTTAGGTTTGTTAGACAAATAAGTATCAGCAATGTAGGCAATTAGGTTTCACTTAAATCAGTCACAATTGATTAATGCGAACTGTTTCACTATTTTTGCCTAAGTGTCTCTAAGCAGGTACTCTGTTTTAAAATATGAAGTTTCAGAAGAGACCTGTCTGATTAAAGAAATATAATTAGGACTATAATGAATGTGATTCTTACCAGAAACTTGGAGTTTGTTTTTTAGTAACATCCATACATTCTTTCTATAAAGAATTGCCCTAGTTTACAACTTTGATTTTTTATTAAACCAAAATTTAGCCAAGATTCTATTTTGTTTCCCCACCTATCAAATTGGTCATTGACTTAAACCTGCACAGAGTAAGACTGATCAGGTGTGTAGCACCCAATATAGACTTAGCACAAAGTATAAAATGGGCCAGCAGCTCCCAACCATCCCAGCTCACAGTGATATTTCATACGAAAAAACTGACTGTGTCCCACAGGTCGTGGGGTTACAGTTCAGGTCCAGGTCTGAGTCTCTTTTTTTTGCCTGAGGGCTGCTGCTGCTCCTACCTTATTTCTCCCCCAGAGCTCACCGAGTTCATTAGCCTCAGCTCTCCAGCCCACCTCTAATAAAATTATACATCACCACCAAGAGCATCCTCTGTGGGCCTGGAACAGACTGGCATGTATAATCAGTTTACAGGTAGGAAGGGAAAAAGTTTCAGAGTGAACATATTGCAGATCGATTTCTGTTGCATAAAAGTCTTCACAAACTAAGCTCTTCTTCCAGAGGCTGCAGAATTGTTTAAGCTGCTCACAATGTTCGCCTGACCAGACCCCATCCTCCTGTTGAGCCTAGGTCACAGGAGAAACAGTAATGAACCAAGTTCTGGAGAAAGAGGAGTAAGGGTGGAAAAGATGAAACAAAGAAAGCAGAAGCCACTGACTCCCTCAGATAAAATTCTGCAGAGGTCTAGGCTTTCCTGCAAATGACCAGGCAGGTGAAAAAAGGAAAGCATAAGGGAGCTAGGCAAATTTTAACAAGGATGTTCAGGGCCGCTTGGGTAAATGACTTTCTTTTCCAAGGACCTTTCTGAAAACAAGTAATTTTTCCTTCTTTCATTCAGGATTTATACATTGCAGTCCCTAAAAGTAGACCAGCACAGGGTCCCTGACAGTGTGTTTCTGAGCAGTCTCCCTCCACCCCTCGCCTTGGCTGCCATGGCCTTAGCTGCGAGGCTTGGCAGTGATCCACAGCTTTGTCCCAATGTTCTGGCGGCTGCTCTCCAGCATATGGTCTATTCATTTTTCCCCAGCTGTTACTCAGCCAGGGAGACCACACTCTCTCCTAGCTACGGACCTTTGTTCAGAAAAGGGAAATCAATTTTCTCCTTATTAAAGGGGCATGAGAGGCAGAGGGGAAGGGAGCAGGTATTTGCATCAGCCTTACGCATCTAAACTGAGTGCTGATAGAGAAGCTTTCTCTCATTGAGTAGTCAGTCAAGCCTTCAGAGGGTGATTCAGACTCTTTGGTAGGAGTATGTGGCAACTAACCTCCTCCCCCCTGCTCCTATTTTTCCAACTCACTTATCCCTCACATTCTCATTCCTCCAGGTCCTTGGTTGTTCTGGAGGCTCCAATGACTCTTCGGAAGCTTAGATTCCTTAGGGACTAAATTGCATGGTGCCTATGCCAAAGTGTGTGCTCCTGTGAACCTAAAGTAGAGGGACCTTCTGTGTCTTTCAGTAGTGGGCAAGGCCAAATGACTAGAAATAAAAAATTGACTCACCTATCCTTGAATTGTGGGGGGTGTGATTTGACTGACCAGTTAAGGTAAAGCCATGCAGCAACAGTGCAGGAAAGGTATCAGACCTTACCTAAGAATTGCCTTAAGTACTCTGCTAATAAGGACCAGCTAGTTAAAACATCCAGGACCATTTGACAGGTGGAAAAGGTACATTGAAAGACTCTGTAACTGGCCCACACCTCACAAAGCCAATGGAATATAACTCCAAGGAAGAAAAAGTTGGGGGTGAGTTGAAGAAGAACGATATAAAGTTGGTGCAGGAAAACCAGATCAGGCCTCAAGTAAGGGTGATTTTTACAAACTCCCATCAGAAAACTGGTTATCTACATGAAAGAGAGATATTTCATGACTCGCTTACTTGGCAGCTTGCCACCAAATAAGCAAGAATAGTAGCTACTGGAGTTGTTTGAAACTTTTTTCAACCAAGAACCTTGGGTTTTGTTTGCAGTTCCTTCTAAATAAAAGAAAACAAAATATTATCAAGCACCAATAGCCAAATAAAAAAGGGGAAAATTTGCACATAGATGAATAGGGTGCTGAATTAAGGAAGAGAAATTACAAGCAACAGAATAAATCTCCTTCTCTCAGCCACATAGCCAGAAAACAGAAGGATCTGAAGTAAGACAAATTTCAAAAGACATTTTCATTTAGCACAGTATCTGGGATTTTTGCGTTGTCTGGGACAGTGCTGTAAGAACAACAGCATAAGAGTCTGCCTGAATAATAGATTTATGAACAGAAAAATGCAAGGGAAAGGGATCACAAGCTTCTCAATCAGTTCAGATATAGCTGGAGTAAACTTTTACTTCTGCTCTTAAATTTTTCACATGTATAAATCTGTCTTGGATCATACATGGCAGAGGATGAATCGAAGTCAGAGGGAAAGCCCCTAGCATCTCTCTGCAACTCCACCTGAGGTGACCCAGAATATAACAGTACAATAGTTTTTCTAGCACTTCTTATATTGATTACTATCTGAGAAATATTCCCACTCTTGCTGCTGCTTCTTCAGTAACAGTCACAAAGACAGTGGCAGCCGTTTACTGGTCTGTGACTTTGACTCTGTTGCTTCTTTCTCCCATAGATTCAGTGGTCCTCGGTATCTTGCCCAGCATAACTTCCAGATCATGAGGTCCTGTGTGGTCTGTTTCTTCGTCCTTTCTCCTCCTGCTATGGGACTTGCCAGTGTTGACCCTAGATCTTCATCTGAAAGAGAGAGCAGCCCCAAAGTTTGTAGATGAGGTTACATGGAACAGTAAGGAAAGACTGTGCAAACTCTTGGTGGATGGTCAATTGCCAGACTTGCCCATTGCCTTGGTTTTCAGAATTTACACCAACCCCTATTTCTTTTGTCCTGAAATAAATTGAAGCCCCTTTACCATCCACATACATTTGTGCGCTCTCACTAAATACATGCGTTAGCATGACACTAGGCTTTGCATTGACAGTACACAGAGGTAAAACAAAAATACCAGGGTAAGAGAGCAGGACAGGTCTATGTGAAGTTGCAGCAAAAGAAGTTGCAGTGAATAAAGCAATAACTCCAGAGTGGAGTGCACGCACTGGAAGGACACTTTGCTCTAGTTTTCTTCATTACAAGAGAGCAAGACCACAAGAGTCAGTGACCAGCAGAAAGTCAGTGGGGAGGAAAGAAATCTTCTCCTTAGAGTGGCAGATTAATTTGTCCTGCAAGAACCATGTCAGGGTCATGACTCAACAGATAAGGGGTTGCTACTGAAAAGTGTGCTGGCCTTTTTGGAGGTGTCTTGAAGCCCTTGGTAGGATGCACAGTGACGAATTTTGCAGAAGTCCCTACATCCCTGCATTACGAATCTTGGCCTTCTGTACAAGAATCAGTAGAAGGTCCAGAGGACAACTCAAAGCATTTTGTTATGAAATACTCCGTGGGAGTAAATGGCAACAATTACCTTTAATCATGAAGTCTTTTTTCCCCTGTCCTCCCTTTCACTCTTCCCCCATCCTGGCTCATTTGCTGCCCATCTCCTTCTGGATGTTCCACTTGGGAACTCAGGCTTCCAGCTCAGCTTTCTAAATTAGATGGCACAGATAAGATACTTCAAGATGTGCTTGTATGCCTAGTGTACAGACCAATTTTTGTCTTTCCTTCAGAGGTGGGCCAATTCATTCACATGCTCTACCTATGAGTATCATCGTGACTGACTTAACAGTGCTCTGGTCAGCAATCACCAACCTCAGATTGATTGATTGATTGATTTCATTTCTGGGCTGAGACAGATTCTGCTGGTCAGATATGAGGCAGAGCATCTGAAATGAGGATTTAAATAGTAACCATACACAAACACATATGCATGTAGTTTCTGGTGCAGGAGGAAGGATGTCGTGGTTTAACCCCAGGCGGCAACTAAGGCCCACCCAGCCACTCACTTACTTTCCCCCGGTGGGAATGGGGGAGAGCATCAGAAAGGTGAAAGTGAAAAAACTCGTGGGTTGAGATAAAGACAGTTTAATAGGTAAAACAAAAGCCACACACACAAGCAAAGCAAAACCAGGAACTCATTCACCACTTCCCACGGGCAGGCAGGTGTTCAGCCATCTCCAGGAAAGCAGGGCTCCATCACACATAATGGTGACTTGGGAAGAAAAATTGCCATCGCTCCGAACATCCCCCC
The DNA here is from genome assembly GCF_947461875.1 of Haliaeetus albicilla. Lineage (NCBI taxonomy): Eukaryota > Metazoa > Chordata > Aves > Accipitriformes > Accipitridae > Haliaeetus > Haliaeetus albicilla. The sequence continues at coordinate 19,905,845 of NC_091500.1, read as the reverse complement.
CTTCCTTCTTCTTCCCCCTGCTTTACATGCTGAGCATGACGTCCTATGGTCTGGAATACCCCTTGGGTCAGTTGGGGTCAGCTGTCCCAGCTGTGTCCCCTCCCAACTCCTTGTGCCCCCCCAGCCTGCTCACTGGTGGGGTGGGGGGAGAAGCAGAAAAGGCCTTGGCTCTGTGGGAGCACTGCTCAGCAATAATGAAAATATCCCTGTCTTATCAACACTGTTTCCAGCACAAATCCAAAACATAGCACCATACTAGCTATGAAGAAAATCATCTCTATCCCAGCCAAAACCAGCACAAAGGAAAAATGTCAGAAATTCTCAGATATAGAATAGAATTGGGAAACAAAGTGAGTTTCACTCACATGCTCACTGCAAAGTAGACAGGCTAGAACCATTCTTAAAGCATAGCACAGACTTTATCCTATAGTTTGCTCTGAGCAAATACGTCAATATTCAACTGACAGGCAGGCAAGGATTTAAAGGGATGTGAATAGCAGGGGTGGATTTGGGGTAAACCTCAGATAAGAATGTGGATTTCACCTACTATGAAGGCATATCTGTAGGAACCACTCAGATTTCTCCCCCCCCCCCCCCCCCCCCCCGCGCCCCCGGTATTTTGTTTTGGCTCTATTCCTTCCCAAACACAACTAAATCTAACTACCCAAAGTGGACCAAGACTGTGGAAGTCTCACTGAAATTAGTCTGCACTCTCTCAAGTAATTCCACTAGTCTCAGTGAATCTGTCTGCAGGAGCAGGTGTTTGTTAGCAAGAGAAGGGATTTCATAATCTGAACCCTACTTATTGAAAATCGATCTTCTGCCAGGATTATTAGAATCCCTGTGCTGAGGATACAGCACAACATTGGACCCTAGAAAATCTGTTTCAGTTACAGAGACAACAAATATACAAGTTCACAGGAGGTACATGAACCAACACAAGAGGTTCCTTTCACCTCGGTTCCTTTCACCTCTTTCACACCAAACCATTTTATCTTAGATAATGGCTCAAAACTTTCAAACTTGTGTATCTACAATTTTGAGGCATATTACCTAATTTCTCCCTTGTAAGCTTATCAATGAAATCTATTCTCACATCTCTCTAACATTCTCCCTCTACTATCCAGAAATCCCAATAGTAAATACACAGAAATCATCTGGAATTCAGCTCCATGTCCAGAGGAGATTCTGTGAATCCTGTAGTTCTACTGGATTATTAAATGTCTGGGTAGGAGTACACATTCAGCAAAATTGCTTGCTTTCATTCTCTACTTACAACTGGAGTTTGCCATGGCCAGTCTATTTTCTAAGGTTCACTGCTAGAGATATTCTAGATTAGGCATCTCTGACATATACCCTTGTTTTACTGTGCACCATAATACACTACTAAATCAGTTCCTTCCACCAGTTCTACCACCCCAACCCAGTCCCTCGGGCTTTAACACTACTCCTTGAAGGCCACCTTGCTCAGGCTTCTCTGGAGAGACTTCACTTTACAGATTGCTTCTCAGTTTTATCAGAATGGGTATAAATACAGACTATCTCAACTCAGCAGCCTAGCTGTTCCTTAAAGTACTGAATTATCTCTGTTGTTCACCATGTCAGCAGACTGACGGATAGCAGCCCTGAGAAAATGAGTCCATCTCGGTATAACTCTAGTTTCCATGAACTCTTGGTTCCTTGTATTTTGAATTAAATTAAAATACACTGATTGATACTGGCATACTGGAAAAAAATCAATATTTGACCCAAATCCCTTCAACAGTAACATGTTCAGGTGTTACAGTGATTTCCTCTGAAGAGCACAGATTAGATTTCATATTCATTCAGTCCAGAACTACAATATTAATGGAATATAAATGTTAACCCACAAATGACTGGTAGATCAGAAATAAAGTTGCTTCAGTCCATGTCCTTGCTTTCTGTCAGATGTTAGGGTCTGAGAGTATGTAACCACAAACCAACAAGCATGGAGTTCAGAACAACTGAATAAGCACTAACTAGTTTATCAAGTTAACCAGGAGAAGGTATAGGAGTACTTCTTGTGCTAAACATGCAAAACAAGTAAACTAGTATAGAAAGATCCCTCTCTAGTTGCCACATCATGATGAAAACACAAGAGGAAATAAACACATCACAAGAGAGGGAGGAGGGAGGAACAGGGGACCACAGTGTGAAGAAGAGACAGAAAAAAAATCCATCCTTCGAAAAAGCTCTACAAAATTCCTCCACCCCCTTTGCCTTACTGTTCGTGCTGTTTTGCTTTGTCTTTGTTAGTGGCTGTCTTCCTTTTCCTGGTGCCATTCTTATTTCTTCTCTCCTTCACCTTTTTTTGTCGCTGCCACAGTGCACAGCCTAACAGGTTCCGCGCCCTGAGGTTTGGAGCACATGTTTTTCTTCTTGCATTTCTGAACATTCAGAAAAGGGGATTGAGTTTGGGCCTTGGGGTTTTGAGTATTCAGCCCAAGTAGAAGGCATTGACAGAGCATGTGACATATCTACAACTTGCATCCTTCCTCTGCTTGATTCAGTCTCTCTCTCTCTGAAGCCTAATATATATTTATTTACACAGAACAGAACAGCTTTGATAGAAGATAGTGAGGGAAGCATAGTCTGCAGTAACAGCAGGTGCATGATTAGGGCACTTCTTTTGCCTGATGTGCATCACTAACTTGACCCAGAGACCAAGTCAGTCCACTCACCACTTCTTTCCTCACTCACAAGTTGAAATACTTTTAATTTTGATTTAGATAAAACCCAGCATTTCCATTTTGTAAAAGAAATTTAAAAATGAATGACCAGCTCTATTCACAGGAGGAACGGAAAGGTAAATTAACCGCTGCTTTTTAGATTCTTGTCCGTTACAGAAATGATTAGTATAGATATTGCAACCCCAACTTTTTTTTCCCTAAAAATCCTCTGGGATTGGCTGCTGTGCTGGAGAATTAAGAACATCTGCCAATTATAAAGCATTAAAGGAGTCTTCAAGCAATATTCTATCATACTGTTTTTAGTATCAGAATTACTTAGCTAAATTTAAGTGATTGCTTTACAAGTGGTTAGTAAACTTTTCTAACACAATTAACTAAAATCAAGTTCCTCAAAAAAATTTAAGTTCTTGAAATTGGAGGTAGGCACAGACTCCTTGCGAACTCCTACACAGGCTGCCTCATTGAGGATTTCCATAGAATCTAAACACTATATATATGTGATTGCATATAAATAGTAACATATTTTTTACTATATAAGGTATAGATTACTATATATATAGTATGGTAATGTATAAATATTTATATTTCTAACGTATACATCTTCTAAAACATTAAATTTACCCAGGTACCTATGCTCTGCTCAGGAACCATCCTATCTGCACTATCATTCAACAAACGCTCATTAGTTTGGGTCCCCTAAACAATGCATCACTGAAGACTCCTTCCCTTCATAGCGTGTTTGTCACACAAGAACTATTATTCACTTGCCTTTCTTTAGGATTCAAAGGCTGGCTATGCTGTGATCTGTTAAGTGAGCTTGGTCAAGTCATCTCAGCTCTCCGTGCCAATCCAATGTAAAAGGAGGAGAATGACACTTACCTTAGTATGCAAACCACTTGATCCAACCCAGTAAAGCAGTCTACAATAACAGAAAATTGAAAGCCATTAACATTGAGAAATAAATAAGCAAATTCCACTTAATTATTCATTTCCTCTGACGAGAGCTATTCCTCATCCTTTCAGATTTTGGACTGTATTGTAGTGTAACCTTCGAAACAACTCTCAGATTGTTTTCAGAAAAGCCCTGAAGGTTTCTCTTCCCTACTGCTGGGGTGATCCTGGGTTCTAACTGCTTCTTAATATTGTTCCATTGCCCTGTCAATTACAGCTCATAATTATAGAAAGCCTAGTGCATTGGCATATAAGTGCTATTGGTGAATAGATCCCACCATTATGCTTAAGTGCATTGGTAGATCAAGGCCAAAGTAGTGTCACCCTGTAGCACCACATTTGAGAGGCTTTAAAAATGCAGGAATCCTGGAAGCCCATGATGCAACTGATGAGAGGAATGCCTTTGCTGACTTTCCAAAAGGCAGTTCTGCGTTTTTGCATAGCAGCTTAAATATGTTCCAACCTGCAAATAGACAGAAAACGTAAAGTTTAGCTTGTATCTATATAAAAGGTGAGGTGACTGTTTCTTCTAGGTTTTTTGGTTTATATTTTTCCCTACACAAAAAAATAAATGCTTCGGTGCAAAGGACTTTAAGAATCAAAAAAAAAAAAAGTCCTTTGCTTCAGCTGTTGTAGAGCAGCATGATTTGGGAAGGAGAAATACCCACCACAGTCTCAGAAGGGCATTCAAATATTGTTTGGATGGGCACAAGGTTAGACCTTCTATGCAGGCATGCATACACGTTAAGTGAAACAGGAATTTAGCCAGTGTGAGAGCACAGCCCTGAGAGTCTGCAGAATGAACATTAAAAAGGAAATTGAACTAAATAGAACTGAAACTTGCAGACAGCTGTGCAGTTTTTTTGCTTTAACTTAGTGGTATAGATTTTTAGGTTTGGGTTTTTTTTTTAACATGATATATACAAACAGTTGAGGATCACTGCCTTATAATGCCAATGACCACTTGAGACATACGTAGTTTTCCTGTTTGATCAGAGCATGGTCCCTTCTACTATGGGCTCCTGCTCCTGTCAGGAACAGATGCATCACAGAAAAGGGGACAGTCCCAAATTATTAATTTGTAGAATAAAACCTCATATGAGTTTATGTCTTTCACAGCCTGCTCCTTATCAAAATTCACACCTATAATATTCAAGTCTTTCTGGTTATTTAATTAGTTGTTTGGGTTTTGGTTTTTTTCTTTTTTAATGTGGAAGCAAACAACAATAAAACTCCAGCTCCAGTTTTGTTGTGCCTAAAACTCCCCCCTAAGAACTGCATTACGCAGCTTCCTTGTTTTTCTGAAAACCTTCATTCTTTAGGTCACCGCTGCTTCTCATGCATGACAAGTAATGGGTCATCAGGAACCTACCATTAGTATTTCTGGGTGAGAAATGACATCCTCTGCCCCTTGACAACTTCAGGATTTCAAGAACTGTTCCACATTTTAGGGATGAAATTAAGATCTTTATTTTTTCCTTATTTTTCTATGTACATCTCCATACCTAATAGGCCAGCAATTTAAGGGGACCACAAACTGAAAAATACTTCCAATACTTTGTGTATTCAAGGAGACCTGGAACACCTGCTATAAGTGTAGTTCAGCATTCATGCGTGCTGCTATTTTGAATGAAAGAGAGCACAAAACCCCTGCTTGCATGTTTGAAACCTTGTGGTATCAATAAAGTGTAAAAATCTCTGCAGTTTTGATGCAATGATATTGCAAGTACCGCTTGTATTATTTTTTGCAATGTCCGTTTTTCGATACTCCTATAGTGCTGTTGTATTTGCAGCAACAGACAATATAACTGCCTCTTTAGGAGTTTCTCAGCAAAATCACACACTAATAGCAGCAGTCTGGCTCAAAAGTACAAGGTCATTCAGATCCTTTGCAAATATATTCTTCACCAAGGGCAACTGCTACTAGAAGCAACCCCCTAGGTTGTTAAAACAGCAGTTCATCACTTATGGTATGTTAGAGGCACAGACATTTGGGGGAGGAAAGAAAAAAGACATCCTTATTACATTTACTTACATGAAAATCACAAGTCTTTCCTTTGTGCTTCTAACAGAAATGTTTTAATTCCATTAAAGGAATTGCATTTAATATCTCCATATTTATCAGCTACTATCAGTTCTCCTAAGTATGGGCAGAAGATGCAATATGCTCTTATATCCATATCAAATAACATGAGAGATCTGGAACACCTGTTTTGAGTGTGGCTTAGCATTAACTATACAGAGATCACTTTGAAGACCCTGAATGAACACTTGCCAAAATCGAAAAGGTGTAGTATTTTCACTGACATGAAAGGGTTTTTACAAAAAAAGGTGTAATTTTATAATCTACATAATTAGAGTAAACAAAGGAAAAGACAAGATATTGGAGTTCTTTTCAGTTTGTGGACCTTTTAATTTAGGGTTTTATATTGGAAGTACTTAAATGCAACAATCCAGGTATGATCTTTTTAGTGTATTGTATTTCATATGACAAAAATATGAGCACATGAAATAAAGGTATTATCAAGGCTGATATGTGATATTTTAGGCAGAGCTGGTGTGGGAAGACACCTGGATTTCCATTTTAATGTCGGGGACAAAGTGGCTAAAGAAAGACAAGGACACCCTGAAATAACCAAGTTAGAAGAGTTACAAGCATTGTCCTACTATTAACAATTATCTACGAAGCCCACTGAAGATCATCTCCTACCAGCCCCAGTCACACGGCAAGCGTCTGTTACTGCCATCTGCATGCTGTTTTCTTGCCGTGATGCTGCTCATATGGCCTGCTTTGCATAAAACAATTCCACAAGAACTATGCTTTTTTACAGACATTTTTAAAAACAGATGATTTTACATTGTTATATTACAAAGAATTATAAAGAATTTCATATAAAGAAAAATGTAACACTTTTTTCCCACCAATGGCACCACTGCTTCATTCAATGCCAGCCCTCTACCAGTTCAGAGGGCTGTGGGGTGAATCAGATTGCCCCTCACATCACTCGCTGCAGAAGCTGAAACCTTTGTAACGAGTGTGACAAGGGAGTGCAAAGAAAAAAACATAATTCTGCATGCATTACCTTGAAGAGTTCAGTTTTCCCCTTACTTCTGCTACAGAGTTTCTGTGTTACACGGTCAGTGTCCAGTTACAGTGGTCCCTTAAATCAGACTTCTCCTAGGTGATTGCGTGCTCCTTGTTTTATGGCCCCCACATGGCCTGTGGAATCTGTTTTATAGATAAGGTAAGTACCCAGGGTTACTCCTCATAGTCCATGGGATCTTTGCTACCAGCTCACACAAATTACGAAAACAAATTATGAAATTGTATTATGAATACAAATGATTAAAAAAACCACCTCTTACCTTGTTTCATGCATGTTCGGGAATCTTGACAACAGTCTTTCTTTACTTCAGTTCTTCAATCTGTAAAACAAGGATAATGACATCCTTTAACACAGGAACACACTGAAGTTAAATTAATAAACAGCTAAGAAGCACTAGGAACTAGGCAAGAGTACCATAGAAAGTATTTCTACACTGACAAGGTTGGTAGTTCTACATTCAGGATTAGGTTTGAATCTTGCAAAGGAAACAAAAGGGAGGGCCGCATCTCAAACAAAGAAAACTAAAGTAAATATCAAATTACTACTCATTTTGTGGGTGCCAACCATTCAGGGTGTTAAATTAGGCAGGAACTGTGGCAAAAATTAGACGAGATCTTATAATTAGAGACACTTTTGCATTATATACATTGAAAGGGGTCATATTAAGATTGCAAAGACTTCCAGCATTTTCCAACATTTGTGTTCTTGATTTTGCATCCTTAAAGTTCTCCAAATGAAATCTTTCATAATGCAATAAGATTTTTTTATTTCACCTTTATAATTTATTTCAGAGTCCAACGCATTCCACTTTCTTCCGCTGATGGTGGGACTCTTCACTCTGGGACTCAACTCTTCACAGGAGTCTCTATGCTCTTACATCTTAAGATTAGTTGAGAGTACTTTGATGTTCATTGTCCCGTGCTCTTCATGTTTTGGTCATGGAACTGAAACAGCTTTGAATCAATAGGTATAAATATATCCCACCATAACATGAATAATGCCAGCCTAGAGAAAAATTGATAAATTGGGCTTTTGTACTCTATTAAATAGGTAAAATATACTAATGCCAATAGAAGTACAATAGTGTAATTTAGTGGAAAATGAAACTCTAAAGTCTAGATCCTCAAAAGCACTTTTGTTCCTACTTCTCATTGAAATAATTCTGCAGGGATTTTGCACCTGAATAACTTCAAAGATTTGTACCTTTAAATTTTTGTTGCTATTTTGTATTTTATTTTTGAATCAGTAAATCAGACTGTTGGGCAGTAAGAACACATTTGAGAGGGAACATACTGTTTTCCGTATGCTGTGAGATCAACACATGTGGCCAAATATCTTTTCGTATTGGTCACCAATTTCCTTTTTGTTTACCATAACCTTTCTGGAAGGACAGACGGGAGAGGAAAGAAAATGGAAGACCCAGGAAAATGACCACGTAGAACACACAACAGTCTGGTAAATAAATACAAGATACCTTAAGAAGACAGAGGGAATGAATCCTCTCCCACCCTGTGGCAATCAGGTTATTTCCTGAAGGATCGTATTTCATAGATTGCCGAGAAATAAAAATAGTATCTGTTGTAAAATTATCTATCCCTGTTACTTTTACTGGTTCTTTTCCTGGCTAGCCATTTCAACAAAATGGGTATAATACATCCAGTAATATTTTAAAATTAAAGTTTCTTCTTCACCTTTTTGCTGTCCGTCAATGTTTGGTTATTTTAACTATGGATCATGTCAATAGTTGAGTATCTCCCAAGAGATAGAACTATTTCTATTTTATAGACCTGCAACAAAATACATTGAGAAGACTCGAGGGACAAAGACATTAGGTGCCCTACCACTCATGGAAAGTCATAGACTGGCATTAGGCTCCTAAACAATGCATGTAAAGAGCCTGCAATCCCACACTCAGATTTGTTGCGTCAATGTCCTAGTCAGCAGTCACTTCAAGCTAGCTGATGCTGCAGAGGTGTGCTAAGCCCCACCACTCTCTGGGGATGAAGGAATGCTGTTCTTTCTCACTCTGACTGCGTGTGATGGTCCCTTTATCTTCTGGAGTAAAATCAGCCTTTTCTCCAAAATACAGCTGGAAGACAGCTGTACTGCAGCTTCTGCCTCACTTTATCCAATGTCAGTGGTTAAAGCGCTCAGCTAGCACGTGGGAACATACTTTCAGTTCCTTTCTCTAATTGAGATGAACTTGCAATTCCCAGGTGATACAATTCCCATTCTTCTACTACAGTGTTGCATAATGTCATGATATATGACGTTTGTAGCACTGTCTCTTGAAGCTGCATCATTTTGACTGGCAAAATATAGAAGGAAATATTAAGTGTGAGCATGGCTGGTTAAGTGCACTCATAGCAGGAAAAGCTATGAACCAGTTTCTGCTCCTCTGAATACTTAATACAAGAGACTTAAACATTCATTGAATTTAGATAATATATACTTAAGCCATTAGTCAATATTTTCTTCATTAAGGATGGTAGAATTTGACCCATTCTACAATCAATCCAGTGGCACCATGTAAATAACATAGTTTTTTAAATCACATCTTTCATGCAGGAGGATTCCTTAAGCAAACGGAATGAAATTTACAGATGCAGCACACATAATATTTAGATGTAATATTAGCTCCATCAGGAAGAAAAAAATCTTGAAAGTTAACAAAAATTGATTGATGCTCCCTGACTGGAAGTGTCTGTAATTTTTTGCATGATAGCAATGTAGAATATGTTAACTCCGTGAACACCAGTGCCTCCTTTACAACTGCTGTTGCTATTCTAACCACATTATCAACCTCACACATGTTTACCTCAGGGATATTTAGCCAGCCATAATTGACTTTTGCACAAAAACAAAGCTGCAGGCAAGGTTTAATCCTTTTGGGCTTGCCTTCTTACTAAAATAAATAAGTATCTAAGAGAATTGTAACTAGATCAAATACAAAATCAGAGGATGGGGTGAACCTGTTCAGTCTTTTTCAATTTTATATTTCTTAAAATTTTAATAATTAGAATGTCTGGAAGCGAAAAACCTCTTGGTGTGTAAGATGTTACAAATAAACAGAGAACTCAGCATTTCCACTTCCAATAGCAGTATTTCTCCAATTGTTGCTTAACCATGTCAGATTCCTTCATGGAGGTGGAGTTTAAAAAAGCCTCATTGTTGTACTGGTATCACACTAAACTTCAGCCGAGAAGGTTAATGCCAGGCAGTGCTGATTGCACATAAACTCTAGGTGAGATTAATCTTACTTAATATGATAGGTGCTGTCATGGTTTAACCCCAGCTGGCAAGTGAGCCCCACACAGCCGCTCGCTTTCTCTCTCCCCCCTCCGGTGTTACAGTGGCTAAGACTAGGGTTCAATAGATCCTTTAACCTGGTGCTACCAGGGAAAGAAAGCAGTCCTGCACCACTTTTACGCACACCCCCTTATTCCCAGTCCTGCATAGATTTGTCTCTCGTGCTGATACCAACATGTGTATAAGTGTGTGGTGAACTGTTTCAGGGAGCTGATCCGGCTGAGAATTAGCCATTTTCCCCCCAGGTTATTTTTAACTAAGATCCACTCACCACACAGTGCCTGTCACACTTTGTAATGAATACTTGAAGAGAGGGAAAGAATCCAGGACTGCTTCTTCTGACAGCAGGGTCAGTTTAAACTGATATTTCATCTTTGCCTTCAGATAAGTGGAATGAAGCATATTCTCAAGTTGCATCTCTTTTCTTCACTGACAACAAAAGAAGCTCAGAAAACTAGCTTAAGCTTAAATTTCTAATTGCAGATAGTTGAAGTTAGAGTGATCTCATCCATGAGCACAGGAGTCCATACTAGGATAAAAATTTAATCAAAGTATTACATTAGGAGTTAACACCCTATGTCAGGTCAATTATCTCAAGTGCAGGTAAATGCAATGAGTGCTAGGATATGCTGTCCAATAGATAAGAAGGTAGGACATTTGGGATAAAAATGTTGCTCCATAAAATTGAACAGCACACTTCTTATTGACATAAAGCACATAAGAATTTTATCTTAGTGTCCTATGTTTGCTCCTGCTTTTATCCATTGCTTGGCTGTTAACAAATCAATTAATATTTCTCTTCTTTCTCTAGCTGTAAAGTGGTCATTACTGGGACTATATTTGTAAAATGCTTTCTAATAGTACATATGAAAGAATTATTTAAGTGTTAAGTATATTATTATCTACTGACAAGTCATCTGCTGTGCTAAGAGAGCAATTACAGAAATGTTCTATATATTTATATGCAGATAAATCTAGATTTAAGTGAGAAGATTGGAGGGGAAAAATAATCGACAAGTGCTTTCCTTCATTCACTCTTTCATATATGAAACTTTGTAAAAAAGCTTCTGTAAACTGTTCTCTGACCTATTAAGAATTCTATTTCCTGCAGGAAAAAGAATTAAAAAGAAGACATAACTCAGGCCCTAAATTTACTCAGGTATACAGATAACTTCCATCGCTACAGTCAGGTAACTGTGATCCAACTGAATACATATGTGGAAACAAGCAGCAGGTTAACCAAAGAATGATGTTCTACACTCAAAGAGACAGGAAGAAGTTTTAGCTTCTAAATATAGCAATTTCAGTTGTTCCTAGCAGACATATTTTTAAGCAAACGTGTGTGTAGGGGAGGCGTTGTAATGAGTCGTGACATTACTGTTTTAATCAAAAAGCAACAATCACGGTATGAAAGCCTATGAAGAGTTCATAGATACTGTGGGCTTTTCCTGTTTTGTTTTTACTCATTTATCCCTGAAAATCTATGAAGATGAGAACGAATAAAAGATCTTTGAAATGGGTGCCTTGAAGTATTACTGTTGCTTTGCAGAATGAAGAACAATTTTGCTTTATTGTTAGTATATTGCGCTCACAGACAGCATTAGAGCAACTGAGCAGTATTGGGAGAGGGAGAAAAATGCCAGTCCCATGGGAAGTCTATGACAAAATTATGCCTCCCCTCAAGGAATTCAGATACTACTTAAAGCATGACAGGAAAGGGTCACAAACATTTGAATATTCAAGGCTGGAGATAGCTAAAACTAAGTGGAAGCTATAAGAAGGGCAATAACAACTGAACTGTGGTTTAGAAATAGAAATCGTTCCTAAAGGATGGAGTGACGTATGAGAAATCCAAGAAGTCAAGCTGTAGAAAATGAGGTCAAAAAATGGTATCCTGTGAGTACAGAAATCTGTAAGAATGTCAGCTCTAATAAAATATATGTCTTCAATATGTAGTTACAGCTGAAAGCTCAGAAAATTACAAAGCTCAGTCTGGTATGCATGTTAGAAGAAAATCCACGTTTCTCTCACTGATTGTACTCTGTAGTGATGAGAATCTCAAATAACCATATTTGATGAATGAAAATAAGAGAGTGTTTTCGCAAAATGTATATCCACATCTTAATTTCTTTCAACAAATTATAGGATCATAGAATGGTTGAGGTTGGAAGGGACCTCTGAAGATCATGTGGTCCAACCTCCGGCTCATGAAGTGTCACCTAGAGCTGGTTGCCCAGGACCACATCCAGACAGCTTTTGAGTATCTCCAAGGATGGAACACGGAATTTAATACCACAAGTCCACAACTTGGTTTGTCTCTACAGATACATTTGATTGTCATCCAATAGAAGGATGAGGAAGGCCTTTGAAATTTCCTCAAAATTTTCTTATAGTCCTCAGAAAAATCTAGAGTATGTTAAACCGCTTTGTCAGATAGTGTTGGGACAGATTCTTTCTCTCATTAAGGGTGCAGCAGAACCCCCTCCAGACAATATATCTGGCAAACAAATGCTGTAGGACACATATAAGGAATGCGAATATATCTCAGTCCATATCCTTGTACAAAAATTAGACTAGGTGTATTGAAATTAGAGGGATTGAAAACACAAGAAGTTGAGCCTGCATTGAACCAAATGCTTCATAGAAAATAGAAGAGCTGATACTACTAAAGATACTGCGTTAAAGACAGATTATTACTCGTCACCAACATTTAATATGTCAAGATTTTTCTCATATATATGTAGTTGCAGACAACTGGAAACAATTTTTGCTGAGATTCTTAAAAGATGGATTACTCTATTTTGGAGTATTATATGTCATCACCAGTCTAAAATCATTAAGAGGTGGTCACCTCTTATTATAGTGTTTCTATAGCAGGCCCAGAGTACTTTCAAAGCTGAAATTTGTTTTCTTGTATATGAAAAGATAACAATCTTTTCACTATATTTTAAATCATATGTGAAGTGGTATTACATTTTAAGAATATTAAATCAAGTCATGTACTGGTTGTATGAGTTGTCATTCACTGGACTGCTGGTATTTAGGAATGGAAAGGCAGAAGAAGCAATTTAGCTAAGTAATATGTAAGATGTTCCTACTTTGTGAACAATACTGCAGGTTAGTAGGTTAGCAAATTAGGGCCATTTTCAATGTAAATTTCTAAACATCAGAAGTGCATGCTGGTTGTAGCATGCGGTGGTACGTAGTGTAATGGAGTGGGGTACATATTCTACCCGGCATCCTCCAGCAGAGTAAGACAGGACACAACAGCATCTAGAACATCCTCTAGAGTGATCCACAAGGCACATTCAATACTCTTTACTAAAGACAGTCTGCTGCCATGCCTATCAGTTTATTAATAACACCGAAACTGAGGACAGCATGGCATTATCGATATTTCATTTGTTATGGAAATATATTTTTTAATGAGCAAATATATTAGAAAGTTACACTTTCTTCCCTCTCCAAACCTTCCCACATGAGTTATTTATATTTCGATCTCACTGAGCCTGTTTTTCATTTAGGTTGTAAAACGTCTAGTCCATTGGGAACTATTCTATGTATGAATAAATAATAATTCTCTGTATGCTATAATATATGTCTGTTAATGGCACCACAAATCTATTGATCTCAACCATCTACTTATCAACATGGTTTTCTATGTCCACATGTGTGTAAAAAATTGCAGTGGACAATGGCTGGCCCCAACCACTTAAGACAGAGCGAGGAGAGACTTGTAATGAAAGACTGTCCTGGAATTTGCATAACTACAAGCTTCACAAACTGGTAAGTCTCCTGTCTCTGCTTCTCTTAAATTTCTCCTGCATAGCGTGATCAAGAGGTTATGCATCTGGATCCCGGTTTTCCCATATACTAGCCAGAGTTCATCTATTTGTGGGGTGGCTGCTGGCCTTGCCCTCCCTGTATCCTTTATTCCACTTCCAGCTGCCCTGAACAGTCATCAATAAGTCACCAGTCTATGCTGCAATCAGTTTCCTAGCTCATTTCTGCTCCTACAAAAAAAAAAAAAAAGATCTTTTTCCTATTCTTTTTAAATTTTTTATTACCCAGATCAATACAATCAGAGTTCTGCGTCTGTCTAGCCTCCACTCACCAGAGCCAGCCAGTGTGGGGACCTGCCGGTCTCTTAGTAATGTTCATGTCAGGAGGGTGATTTTTTCCCCCCACACTAAGTTCATCTTAATTACTTCCTCTGAGATGCTAGGGGTGGCCTTGCTTCCCTATGCCACGACTCCCTGTCTCTGCCCTGCCACGTCTGCTTTATAAAACGACGCCTTCCAATTTTAGGCCCATTTTTTTCCCACAAGTAGTGAATGCTCTGTTAATCTTTAGGAATGATCCTCCCAAGAAGGCTGTAACTTCTATTTTAAGGAAGATTTCAGTCTGGGTGGATGGTTTTTATGACCGCAGTTAGTACTATTTCTAATCTGCCTTTGTTATCTAAGGTTTGGTAGAAGGTCACAGAAGTTTAAATTCTGGACCACCTTGTCAGAAATCATCTGCCTGAAGAGTTTTAAACTGCCCATCTTGTTACAGAGCTGACTCTGCATTACTCTGGGTGTGTTCTGGGTTTGCAGAAGCCCTCATACTGATAGCAGAATTTTCTGTTAATTTTCTGTATACTTGTCAGACTTGATATACTTCCCTGCGCTCCACACATTTGGAAAAGCTAAGTTTTTCATAATTCCAACACAAGATTCTGCCTAATAGATGACAACAACTGAGAAATAGAATTCTAGGCATTTAACCCAATATGTATAGTGTTTTTATCAGAGAAACTGCGTAACTATAAAACTGGCTGAAAAGAATCCATGGTGAAACTACTCAAAATATTCTGGAACAAAATCTCCTCTTCCTGTCTTCCAAAGAATTGTAACATAAAGCTTGCAAAAAAATGTAAGTTCTTGGAGTGTTAAAGGCATGTCCTTTATTTACAAGCATTTGGGGGGCTGGGGGGGGAGAGCACACTTAGAATATTTAAGTAGGAAGAAAAAAGTGCTTTCATTGCTCTCCCAACAAACAGTAAACAAATCATCACAGATAAAATTAGTTTCAGTTGTGTTAAAGCACTGTCAAGATTACTTTCAGAAACCTGAAAGCCAAATTCTGAAATTAGAGTTGAAATTTAATCGGGAATGGAGTATCATTTTCCCTGAAAAAAATGTACATTTTCAGTCCACACTAAGGAAAGGAGGAAGTAAAGTTAAAATATCTACAAATTAAAAAGAAACCTGTTTGAAACAATGACCCTGGATTTGAATAAACACCACAGTTTCTTAAAAATGGGGTCTGACTTTTCCCAGGATCAGCTTATTCAGTGAATTATAATTCCTTTCTTATATAGTACATTTAAAAGAGATCCAGTTAATCTAACAAATTCATAAATATACTATTTTTTAAAATTCTGGTGTTCATATGCCAATAACATACGAAATACACGCTATAAGTTTTTGCCTGCTATATTCCCAGATTAAATATAAGGCTATAAAAAGTAAATAGCTCACTTAATGCTCACCTTTTCTTGTATAAACTTGATGAGATTTGAATTATA
Source organism: Haliaeetus albicilla (assembly GCF_947461875.1). Lineage (NCBI taxonomy): Eukaryota > Metazoa > Chordata > Aves > Accipitriformes > Accipitridae > Haliaeetus > Haliaeetus albicilla. The sequence goes on along the minus strand of NC_091500.1, from coordinate 19,890,195 downwards.
TTTTAAGGAAACTCATTGGAAACCCTATAACTTCCTAAAAAAATTCAGTTCAATTCAATGTCTAATAAAAGGCAGAGCACTATTTCAAATTTAGGAGATTAAATCTACTGGACATCTGAATCTAATCCAGTGTTTACATGATTAAAATGGATACCCAGAAATAACAAGTAATAATTTATGTACATAACTTTAGGTACCAAAGTTTGAAAAATTACCTAAAAATCTGCATAAAAGGATGAAAAAAACCCCAATCAGCATGCATAAACCTTGGCTACCTCTGACAGATGACTGTGATAAAATAAAGGCACTAGGTCAGGAGAATACTTTTGCCCTGAGCTGTCCACTACCAAACTGAAAGCCCAGGTGGTAGTTTGAGGACCAGGAAGGCAATTTTTTTCCATGTCAAGTGCAATTATGCAGTACAGGTATTCTCATATGCGTTGATTTTGGATTAAGAAGTAATTGATTTTGAGATGAAAAGGGGAAAGTAACCTCCAGAGCAGCACAAGATCATTGTTTACTGCACGTCACGGTGAGCACAGGTAAACACAATTCAAAAAATTACTCTTCCAAAATCAACTAGAATCAATCTTTAAAATGATGTCACAGGAAAAAAATTTCTCATGAGTGGCTAGACAGGATTTCCTCTGAGTTTTATGTAATGAAAAGCAGCAACTGTACCTAGCTGCACAGAAGCGTATGTCACCATACAGGAGAAACCAACATCTAATTATTCACCAGAAAATGGCCTCTCTGACATAAACAGGGAAAATTGTTTCATAAATCAATTTTGCACTAACCTTCTAAACAAAAATGCACCACACATTTGAGATGCAATTACTTTGCCTTGTACATCACAGGGTAAGGTGACTTGATATTCAAGGGAAGGAGAGGTGAGAGTTGCTCTTTGTTCTCTGCACTGAACATGACAATCTATTATCAGAGAAATTATAAACATTCACAATAAATACATCGTCCTCGACCCTCATGCACAGGCTCGCCTGCAGCCCCTCTCTGTAGTATTTCTTCACACCAGGGCCAGTGACAAACCGGGCACCCTCTGACAGCAGCAACTGTTGTCTGTGCTTTGCTTATCCCCCTCCCACTGATCACACCACATTAATAATTTAGGCCCAGCCCTTTCTGTTGTGTATATGGTTAACGGACATTTGCATTTGCTTTCTAGAAGCTTCTGGAGTGAGGACTGCTTAAGTCAGAAGCCCTGATTGTTTACTATTTTTTTAATTATTATTACCATCATCTTATCTCCTTCAGATAAGAAAATAAGCACAAGGACAGATTAGTGCTTGCTTCTAAAGAAAGAAGAGTGATGCAAGCACTACTGCTTATACTGTCTTAATACTACTGTACTATTTTTCCCACATCCTAAAATTGCATTAGGGAGTTTACAAACAGGTACATAAATGAAAAGCTCTTGCCTGGATTTCAGAGAGCGGTATGAAAAGACAACAAGGGATGGGAGGTGGGAAGTCCAGGTAATGGCTTACAGCAGTCATGCCCTGCAGGTTCAAAGGGGTCTGGATGCTCTTGTTCCTTCACATTCAGTTTGGATATATTTGTTGTCTGGGAGTGTGCTCTAGTCCTCACCACCGCTTTTGCCCCTTTACCGCGCTTGTTCCTTTACATCATATGGAAAGTTGCTTGGCTTGGTCACTCGACGACAGGGATGGTTTGGCTCAGATTGTCTTGAAAGCGAGGTTATTTAAAATCTGATTTTCTCTCACAGCACCAAGAGCGCGCAAGACCAAGCCCTTTGCTCATGCCAAGAGCCAGCCATGAACCCTAGCGCAGCAAGTCCAAAGCTGCCTTGGGAAGAGGTTGCTTTTTACCAACATCTTGTAGCCAACAGAAAAGAAATAACCTGTAAGGAAGCGTTTTCTTGCTGAGACAGCTATAAATCAATAAATAAAGGATTAGAGGAATATTCAAAATGAAGGTGTCAACATGGGAACTCACAGACAAGTCAGTGCAGATGAAGGAAGCTGGTAGGCTTTCCAAAGACGATGCCATTTGTATAATACATCAGTTTATACTTTCCTGAGGATAAACATAAACAGGAAAATAAGTGTCTGTGGCAAGCCTTGTATTTGCTTAAATCCGAGCTCATTAAATAGTAAACATCAAATTACTAATAGTTAGCTGAGGTAACATGGGGGGGGGGTAAATTTACATAATTCCTCGGCTTCGTCCTGACAAATCTGACACCAGCACACTAACTAACAATTCCTTTACTTCATTACTAGTTTTGGTTTTAAACCTTGAGGCCATGATTTCTTTAGTGCTGTGTTGTGATAAACCCACTGCTGATTTTGAATATATAATTCTGCATCCAACTATATTATTTGCAAGCTAGAATATTAATCTTTTTAATGCTTAAGATAAATTAATAAATACCATTGCTGGCATGAAATAGGTGAATGGCAAGGGTTGAAATATATGGATTGTGGACACTTCATCATCTGGTGTCAAAGCAAAAAGCATTGTGCCTTTCTCCATAACGTCATCCTATTCCACTTTTGTCCTTATATATATTATGTCTGCTTTTTTTGGCACGTGATATGCATTCAATTAAGTAATAGCACTCCAGATGCGGTAAGTGCTCTGCTCTAGTTTTACATCGCAGTACAATGTGCCATGTATTAGCAAACTAGACAATGATCTGATTTACTATGTGTATTACTCTAAATGTGAAAACACTGCTCATAAATTGTATTTTTTGTATCTATCACTTAGTCTTCCACTGCTATTACCTGACTTTAAAAACTGTAGCAATTACACAGTGAAAACAACTTGAAAGTTCACGGCATCCTGCAGGAGACAACGCATGGTAATGCATATCCTCAATTCTCTGCAGGATTCTGCAGACTGCAAATCTGTCAGGGCCGAGTCTGCAGGGAAACTGTACTTTTCAGCTGTCTCTGCTGTATATAATCCACATTATATGATGCAATAAGATATAAAATTGTCAGTAGAGCCCAGAGTTCTTCTCTCTTTACTTAAAATTATATGTGCAGACAAGGAGACTAAAGTAGACTTTGTATGTTTTTGGAGCTGAAATCATATTGGCAACAGGATGCATCATAAATTTTAAGCCATCAGCTGTCATGGCTGATCTTGCGGGTGCTGAACAGTAAGCATTTGTGCTGAAATAACACCACGTTATATATCAGCCCTGGTACGTGTTGGTCCACAGTTTTATATAGTCATAGTAAACAGAAATAAACAAATAAATAAGCATACAGCATTGTGAACACTTACAAGTAGATACATCTTTAAATAAATACTTGAAAATAAAACCTTAATAATACTGGCTTTAGTAAATCAATAAAGAACTTTAGACATCCTGGACAGACATTATTGTCCTACAACATTTCTTCAGAAAGTACACTGACACAGCAGCATCTCCAAATTTTGGCAAGTGCTCATTGTGACAGAATCATCAGCTGCAGCTATAATTCAGATTTTGCTCCTTTCCTGACTTCTGTCCACAATCCCTAGCTTAAGGGGTTTTTAAGTAGGATCATCTCTCACCGTCCTTGGAAACCTCTCAGGCAAACAGTAAAGCCCACAGAACCGTGACAGCTACCCTTTGGTACCAGGAGAAGAAATGAGCAGCAAAGGGTGGCCTGGATAGGAACTGCTTGATCCAGCCTGGCTGCAGCCAGAATAGCCGTGTCTGGCCATGCCTTTACGCAAAACTTTAAATGTAAACTAATTGGAGCGTGTGGGGCGGGGTTGCTGGACCTGTACCAAGTAACGCTTTGAGAGGACAACACTTTCAATTAAAACAAACATCAGCAAACCCATCACTCTGTGTTGTGCATAAATTGCCCCAACTGCCCAATAAAATGCTGTGCAGAAATACCTTAGTTCACTTTTTCAGACATGCGTAGGTTATCTGACACAGCAAACATGCATGTTCATAGAACTCATTATCTTAACCAGGACTATTCTGGGTTTGATGCTCCTTCCAGAAGTGCAGACAATGCCATGGTGCAACCCCAGGCAGCTACCCTCCCTCCGGCATCTCCCAAGCTGCAGCCCAATGCTATCCCAGACAAGAGATGTCCAGTAGGAAGCATTTCATGCTCGTATTGCCAGAAAAAGAAATTAAACCTTGAAATAATGGGAACCAGATGACTAAACAGATCATTAGAGGTAACCAGCTTGTTGACAGGTGAACAGACTGGGGGAGATATGTGTAAAACACACACAGAGTATTCTAACAGTGGGTTGGTTTTAGTGGAATTAATGTTTGCTGCTCTTCAAATAATAAGAGACAGGAAAAAATGAAGGTTAAACAGAGGATTTTAGTGAAATAAGAGTATGGTCTTTAAAAATGCATTCTTATATAACAGCGACCATGCTCCAGTTCAGACGCTTTTCAACTTCTTTTTAATGTGACTGAATAACAGACCTTCTCTTCTATGTATTTATAGCCTGACAGATGTAAAACTTTTAATTTGAATGACTTCACATTTTTGGCCATTATTTGAGGGTTAGAGGTGCAGAGGCCAAAAGGTGACAACTTCCATTAGAGGGTTATTATCTGCAGCTCACGCTGAGAAAGTGGCTCCAGAAACGAAAACCTCAGTGCCACACCTCATACCTGTCCCTCGGTTAGCTGCTGCTCCCTCCCACAGAAATTTAAGCTCATCCCATTAGTACAGTAAATGATTTATAATACAACAGCAGTGCAAAACTACAACCCGAGAAATGTTGTTGGCACCAAAAGAAAATCTCTACTCCTCTCTCTTTCCTTTTAAATATTTAACGGTGAATTCAGTGCTTGTCAAAATTACTGGAATCACAGCCCTTTTACACCCAGGTCAGGCATCCTGGCTGCAGGACTGGCAGAAACCAGGAGTTCCCACACCCCATTCCGCTCGCTTTGATCAGCTGTAAGGAACGGCCACAGGAGTAGCTGTTTATCAGGCTGGTCCAGGAGAAGCGTTTATATTTGCTGCACGGAGCATTTTTGCATTGTTGTAGATCAAAGAATTACAAACTCTCTCGTACTTTAAGAACTAACCTCTGATTTCACAGGAAGCAATGATTGGTTGTTCTTGTAATGGGACCAAGGTTTAGTCTTAATAGGTTAAGCCACAATCATTAACTGACTGGTATCTGTAACAGGAAAAATCAAAGGACGATGAGTAAGGCCAAGTGGGTGATTTCTTACTCTGCTTTAGTCTCTGGGAACGGGTTTGGAGCTATCACAAGAGTGCAGACAGCAGGTCGGTATTCGTAGATCCCCTTGCCTCCGCTTTGAGGCACAGCTGTGCCGGCGGTGCGGGGTGCTGATGCCAGCCCCAGCCGCCTGTCCCGCAGCTGCAGAAGGGCTTGTACAGCCACCTCCCAGCCTTCCCCAGCGCAGCCAGCTGGGTTAGCGGAGACTAATTTCTTCAGCTTCTTAAAGTTATTTGGCTGGTTTTGACCCGGATGGGTTTGGAAGCAATCACACCAGCAACCGGGCACAGCAGGCCGGTGGGAGGGGTGGCCCTCACTGCAGCCGAGGGATGGTTACAAGGAGCTGGCGGCTGCCGGGAGGCATCCACCTCTTCAACCGGCCCCGGTGCACCTGGAAAGGGCCAACACACACCAGGTGAGTCTCACCGGGGGAGCCCGGTTCGAACTAATTACTGCACAGGCAATTGAACAATCATCAGCTGATAACCACTTTTGGATATTGTGGATCTGACCGATTCGGACAAGAAAACAGAGCTGAAATTCTCTGTAGTTGATAACCAAAGCTCTGAGCCAGCTAATTCCCTTCTGTTAAAACTGCCTACGCGTGCGTGCACGCACACACACGTTTTCTCTCTTGTCTTCCTTCGTCTCGCACCCCGAGCTGTAGTTGCAGACCTGAGACAGGGCAGGCTGAGTGCTATATTCTCTGCAATTACCCTGACATGTAGTGAAACCTACCTCTAGCTATTAGGGCCTGGAACATCAGTAATGGTAGCAAAATAAAAAGGTTGATACCATATTTGTCTAACCCAGGCAAGGCAAAAGCACTTCTACCGTAAAAACCTTAAAATATATAGCATCAATGAGCATAATACATATTATATTGGCAGGCTTATTCTTTTAAGATGCAGGCACAGGGGCTCCTGTGTGCGTCTGCAAAGCAGAGTACTTAGCATAAAAAGATTACGTCCTGTTTGTGCAAGAGGAAATGGGCCATTCTTTACTTTCCCGTGGCATTACAATTGCCAGCCCTAATTGTCTATCACTTTCTGGGTAGTAAATTACTGATTCTTTAGCAAAGATTCAGATCCACTGGCCTTAGCAGCTCCCTTTTAAACTTTCAACAGCGTAATTAGCCTAAATGATATAATAAAATTTGCATAGCGTGGTAGCGCACAAGTAACAATGGCATTACTTCTACACAGCCAGAAGCTTTAGTAAAAGCCTTTTTTTCAGAAGGATCCAAAATTGAGTCACAAAAGTGAGCAGCAGCAAACAGTTCCTGTAAGAAAAGAGGGGCCTGGGCAATGAACTCTTGAAAGTCTCAGCTGTGACACTTTAGGTAACAAGTATGGAGCCTTAGCAGCTAAGAAAAATGCAGCCATCTCCCCAAAGAATTTAATAAGGTAATGCTCTCCCAAGGAAATTAAATTTAAACTTGCACGTGTGAGGAATCCAGGTTCAATACCTCAATAGTGGCAAAATCTTTGTTGATTTTTTCCAGTTGCAGCTGAAATCCATCAGAAAGCACTCAGACTTGGATCCCAAGTCTCTTCTCCTGCAGACATGAGCTAGAATGCCAGAATATGTTTCAACAAGGAAGTCAGGAAAACATAGACCATCTCTTCAGTAATACTAACACGGCAAGCCCTACCACTGGTTTAAACCCAAGGAAAATCAACTTGTAAGATGGTTGCGGTTGTCTGTGCTAGAAGGGAACACCGTGATCCATGAGGTCATTCCCAGCCCAAGGGCATTTTATCTGTGCAAGTTTAAATTTCCTTACTTTGAGTCTGGGAGTGACTCATAAGCATGTGCCTACAGCTTTGCAGGATGAAGGGCAACAGGTTTGATTCTGCTCCATTAAAAGCAACCAGCAGATTTACAGAGACTTGAACAGGAATAATATAGCTCTGTTACTAAATCAAACAGTCATTAAAATACTTGCAAAAAAGAAAAAAAATGCTCATTTTTCAAGGAAGCAACTAAAATAACCATAAAAATATTACCAGCAGCTTTGTTAAATAGAATGTGTTTCTTCGTTTAAACACGGATGCATCAATGTCTAGCAATGTTTTCAAAAGCATCTAAGTGACTCAAGAACTTAAGATCATGACATGTTTTTGAAAACCTTTTTATTCTAAATCAGACTGCACAAAAAATCTGTGAAAGTTTCAAGGGATGGACAGACAGATGGCCGAATGGGTTTCTTTTCTGCATTACTTGCCTGCAGCTTCTCCCTCTGTTAGCTGCCTTTTTCACTCTCACTTTTTTGGGAATTAAAAAAAAAAAAAAAAAAAGGCAATATTCAGACATGCAGCATGTTTCAAAGCTCCGGTGGGTAGCAGGGAAATACTTTAGAGATCAGGTGAAATGAATTCAAGATGTGTGAAAATGGTCTTTGGTTCTGCTCTGCTACCTTTTACTGAAGATTCACTGCAGAGACGTGAATCATCTTCATCCACACTGTGCTTCGCTTCTTGCAGGCATTTTTCACAGATCCCTCCTGTTTCTTTTGTCTCCTAGTGTCAGATACGGTGATTTACCATTGGTCACTGTGGCATTAAGGGTTTACTACCAGTTAGAACAAGTGTAAGAGAAAAGGAGCCTGCTGCAAAATAAATAAATAAAATAACAGCAGACACCTTGTAATAAGGAATAACAATTAGGTAATAAAGTCAGAGAAAAAATGGGAAAGCACAGCTTCTGTTCACTTGGCTTACAGCAAAAACCCAACGTTTTTTACTTTAGATCAACTAAAATCTCTGCTTAAAGTAAACTGAGAATACAATTACATTCAGGCAACTGGGCTCTTTGTCTTTTTAGAAAAAAATCTCCTTCCCAGACAGAACGAAAAAAGAAATAGAAGTAAAAAAAAAAAAAAGTATTTTTATGACACCATTAATAATCAAACAGACATAATTGTACAAGATACTAATAGAAACCATTGTTCAGGGAAGAAGACAAACATCAACATGATGAAATGCTGCTTTTTATAAAGTATATGAAACTTCAGCTCACTTCTCCTAGTTACCCCCTTAAAACTAAATAAAAATCACATCTTGAATATAATAACTCTAATTCCATTTAGAAAATCTAAATCACCATTTTTCAGAGAATTTGAAAAACCTAGGAGTGATATCTGCATTCTGAAATTTGATTCCTTCCTTTGGGGACTGTAGCTAGTTTCTGTGTTTATGATAAAATAGATGGCAGAAAAAATGAGGAATATATAGGAGAAATATTCATATTTTGAAGTTACATACCTTACCTGAAAAGGAGTTTTGTCTTCTTCATTTATGTATAATAGTGCAGAGATCCCCTACTTGATATTAAATTTTAACGCTAATAGTATGCTAAGAAAAGCATGTAGCACTAGCTGTTAAAGCCAGTTTCCAATCTATAGACACTACAGTACAGAAGAGAACCAAAATGACATTTAAAGATCTCCTTCCCCCACCCCCCCTTAGTTATGTAAACACTTTTAGAAGTGTCTCTGAAGTCTTTTAGACTCTCCAAAAAGAGTTCAGCCAAACACGGGCTGCGCAAGGGCCTGAACAGAGCATTGGGTAAAATTGGGTGTAAAAAACCAAAACAAAACCCCAAACCCCCAAACAACAACAAAAAAAACCACCAAAAAACAAGGTAGGCAATTATTTCTGAGACTTTTTTCTTTAAATTCTGTTGGATTATAAAACTAAAACTACAGATGATACTGGGTGCCATTCCAACAAATACCATCACATTATGGGACTTTCTGATAGTGTTTAAAACGTTTTCTGACGTTTCAAGGAAGCATTAGATAAAAAGGGCCAGTGCCAATGCGTCATTAGTAAGATGGCCGTTATTTTCAGAGCAATTCATTGTGCTTGTGATGGTTTTAAAGTGTATTTCCCAAAAGATATTCTCCATACTTTCATCCAAGAAAATATTCCAAGTGAAGAAATTTTGTATGTATGAAAGAAGCATTGTTTTTCCAGAGCTTTTATCACTCATGGTTTGGGCTCTTAATAAGCACGAATGACCCAAGGATTTAGTTTATTCTGTCCCTAAATTAGGTGAAAAAAAACCCCTTTCATTATACAATTCCAAGGGATCTCTGAAAAGAGAGGTTGCACTGGAAGTGCAACTTTTGTTGTTGTCAGACCAATCCTTGACATACTTTGGGCATAGGTATGACTCAAGAGAGCATCAGCCAGAAATAATTTCCAAAGACATTTTTGAGGCAGCCTCTATTTCAGAGCACAAGAGAGCTATTTGAGCTTTTTTTTTTTTTTTTTTTTAAAATCAGCACGGACATGAGCTGCTATGTGCCAGATGCTCTCTTGACCAAAGAATGGTCCTAGGCATGTCCCTTTCACTAGCACAGTCATGGCCAGAGGCTCCCACACCCCACAGCCAAGCCATCCCTCAGGTCTGTGACATCCCTCCTGGGAGAAGGCTTGTGCTGTTCCTCCCAATAACTGCTCACATCTTCTTTTCCGTGAACTACAGGAACTATTGCTGAAGGCTACCACTCCGGGCTCTGCTGTGGAGACAGATCTGAGCCTTTTGTTCAGCCATTGAGTATATTGTTCCTATTTTAGGTAATTTTCAAATTATTTCCTAACAGCAGGAAAAGCAGAAGATGGAGACTGCAACACATGGCACGTGTATATCCACTTTTAGTCCCCAGGACCCCCTTTGCAAATGAGATCTTGTACTTTATAGAGCTTTGTTTTCCCAGTAGTAAACTATTTAAATGAATAACCACATTTAAGCTACTCCTGGGGAAGAGCCAATTTAAGAAAAACCATCCAGGAATTCACTGCAAATGAGATGCTGCCTCTCCAAAGACTCTGTTCCTTACCATCATGATGACAGGCTTGGGATTGGCTTCTAACAGAGAATACCAGAAAGTTGGGAATTTGCCCATTATAACTTAAGATGGTTGGAATGACATAGACAAAAAGGGGGTTTCTTCCCCCCAAAATAACTATGTATCTTTCACAGCAAAGAAAAAACAGTAATTATGTTACAAACACCGACTACAGCAAAGTAGTTAAAGTTGTGTTTTACAGAGCCTTTCCTTAGAAAATGGAACCATGTGATCTCATGGATTCTGTATTGCATATCGATCACAGAGAGGTGGTCGATGCCTCAAAGCTGTCTGTTTAAGAGGCATTTGGACCATGCCCTTAACAACATGCTTTAACTTTTGGTTAGCCCTGAAGAGGTCAGGCAGTTGGACTAGATGATGGTTGTAGGTCCCTTCCAACTGAAATAATCTTGTCTATATCTAGCTTTCTTTCAGATTTTTATAATTTTCATTAGAACAGTTATTTTAATGCTGTTATTATCATGTATTTATGCTTCAGTTGATCTTAGCAGTAAAACTGCTATTCATTCAACATCTGGACTTCTGGGAGATCAGCTTTAAGATGTGGTTTGCATCCACAGTGGCATCTATTCACAGGTCTTCTACACGCATTGAAACTTATCAGTCTACTGCATAATGAAAAATTAAGCCTAGTGTTCACTCAAAATTTCTAAAGGTCACTAACTAGTCTTGTCAGGATCTGTCCATTCAGCTGTTTGAATTGCTACAATGCAGACGAAACTGCTGTTTAACAGAATCTAAAAAGTAGTTCCAAGGAGTCACCTGGCTTTTTATCCTGGGGGAACAAATGTAATGCTCGTGATGCACTATCTAGAAACAATCAATCTGTATTGATGCACAGAAAAGTTTATCTCCGTGGTCATGCACACCCACAGTTGCAAAATGTGTTTAGCCTGGAAAATGAGCAGATGCATAAAGATCTCTCAGGAACTTAGGGAAAACTCTCTGTTAGTTGGTGGTTTTCACCACCTCTGTAGCTCTTGTGCATTCACTCCAGCTTCCTCTTGCTAAGTGCGTACTTGCATACCTTATACAAGAAATGAGAATACTATCTACTGCAGTGGTGAGGTGCCTCAAATTAGCCCAATGGCTTAACTTTCTGTTCTGGTTGCTCTAAATTCAAAAGTCAGCCACAATGAATATGTTTATTTTTGATGGATTCACTAGTCATTACCATTGCATTCATCAACTGGAGGCATATCAAGGGCACTGAAGTGTATTAATTGCAACAGGTTAAATCAGCAGTCATCTCTGGAATTATTCCTTTTCATTTTCTTTCTTGAACTAGCTGGCCTTGATGCCTTCGATTAAATCACTGGAATAGTATTGTATTGGTATTTTTAATTTATGCCACTATTCTACTAACATCCATCCATAAATGATCAGGGCTAATTTCCATCTGTGGACATTTGAGAAAGACTCATTTGTTCTCTACTCTTTGCTCTTCAAAGAGTGAAGGTGCTTCTACAATGGTCTGCTAACTCTGGAAGCTTGCCAGCCTTACTACAATTTTCAACACCATTCATGTGAAGAGGGGTTGGGTATAGTGAATAAATGCATGCCAAACTGGCTACAAGTCTATGCAGGAGGTCCACTGAGATTAAAAAAACTTGTAGGTCAAATGTAAGTAATTCAAAGAGTCCTTCATTTCTGCGCTTTCAAAGTTTTGATTACAGCTCCCTTATCTACCAACCTGAAACCCCAGTTGGTACAAGCAGAACTTCAAAAAGTAGAGCTCCTGCTTGGCATAGGTATAACATCTTTCCTTTCCTGAGCAACTACTGACCTGCTGGCCCTCGGGCCAGGAAGAAATATTAATTATATTCCCACTTATAGTAACATCAGGATAGAGGTCAAATCTTAAGTAGTACCATAAACAGCTTTACACAAATCAAAGCCTCCATCTTTTAGAACCTATTAAAAATTTTAAGTAACATATTTGCAAAATCTATTTTTTGTTTGGTTGTGGTGGGAATTGGGGAATGTTGCTATACCACCGCACATTATTTGAAAAACAAAATAACATAGTTTTACCTCTAGAGTAGAGTGCTTGTCTACTGGTATACCATGATAATTAGCTAAGGATTCCCCAGCCTGGACAAAGTCAAGATACATCCTTGGAATTTAAGAACCTTTTTGATGTTGCCATTTGATTGACCTTTCTTGTCTTCTTAATGTCATGCGAGCCAGTGAACTGAAGAGTAAAGTTTAGCTAAATCCAAAACTGTGCTAAGAGTGCTATACATGCACTTCCTTCAATTTGGTTTTCTTCCTGTCGAGCATGACGAATTACTAGAGCACTCTGAAGTTTACTGATGCAAAGCAGTCACTTGGACTCTCTTCCAAATGTGAATGAACAGTATTCTTCTCTAGATCTTGATAACGCTTCTATAAAATTATTACCCTTCTGGTTTCTCTGAAATAAAGGTGAAACCAATTCAGAAATACACTTCAGTTCTCTATGCTAAAGCCACTCAGCCTCTCCTGCCAATCACCAAGAAGAAAGCTTATTTCAAGACCTCCCATGTCACATGTATTATCATCACAGCTTATTCTTTGTCAGATATGGTAATTGCAGGCACAGCGCTGCATATAGATACAGACTGGTAGAAGCATCCCTTCTACATGTACCTACCTGGCTGGACACAAACCAGCGTGAGTACAGAAACCGTCAGGCTAATTGTCAGCATCCCATTATGCCCAGACCAGTAAACCTTGTATAGTGAACCTTGCTTTTTTTCAGTGTCATGTCTTCTGAAGTATCCCTTCAAAGAATAAAGCCAATATGACTGAGTGAGGCTAGAGAAATTAAATACTCAGCTATATTTTATCAGGACATGACAGCCAGATACTGGATTAACCTACACAAAACCCTAGAAATGAATTTTCACTCTGAAATATTTTTGCTGATATTCTTCTGATGCAGACATTTTAGGAGTTCCACAGTGTGAAAACTAGTTTTTGGTTTGGTTTTTTTTTTTTTGTTTTTCCTTGAACAGGCAGGCTCACAGATGTGCCACATGGAAAAACATGATCAAACTTACTGACTATCCCATGCAAATTTGTTCTTTTGACAATTCAGCCCATGCTAAAGTTAACAGTCACCAAAACTGCAGAACGCTTTACTCAAAGCTCGTAAGACATGTTTTAAAAAAAAAAAAAAAGTTATCAGCTAGGACTTTCTTTGCATGTTTCTTTCACTGCAGAAGTCTAAGTCCTAAATGCTGCCAGATATAGAAGTGTGCTAAACTTTCAATGGTCCAGCAATAGCAAGGGAATCAATCTTGCAACTATGCTTTCATTCAAGTTTGTTCAGCTTGCGGTCCACGAAGACCTTCAGGTCTCTTCACCGGAGCTGTTCCCCATCCTGTGCTGTTACAAGGGGTTCTTCAAGGGCTTCACATTTGTTCTGATTGAACTTCAAAAGATTCCCACCAATAAAGTCAATGAAAGTTCCACAAAAACTGTAACTGATAAATACCAATACACATTTTCTTTTTTTGTTCTAAGTTCTTGCTAATGTTATCCACTGTTACAGTTTTCATAATAAATTTCAATTATAATTTCTTAATTTTGCAAAATAAAAAAAAAATACTTTAAAATGAAAATCAACCACCTATTATTCCAAAATTGCATTTAAAATAAAACCAATTCCTTATAAACTTGTTCACAGCTATTGTGAACTTATGCTAACATTCCTGTTGTTTAAGGAAGGAAGAATGAGTGGGACCCAACCACCTGTACACAAAGAAAAGTAATACTAAAAATATTATGGTTCTTATAACGAAATAATTTAAATAGCTCCAATAAAGAAAACAAACATTCAGAAACTTTCCCTTTACTTCTCAGTTCTGCTGCAGCATTTTAAATAAGGATAACTTAAAACAGGAGACAACCAAACTATCACCAAAAGGTTCCATCATAAAATTATATTTTCAGGTGTTTGGGGCTTTAGTAAAACCATCTGAAATGTCATTGCTTTATTTCTGCTTCATGCTGCTTTTATCTGTCTGGGTATTTGGGCTTCAATTTGAGTTCTTCTGTGGGGTTGGAGAAGACAGGGCATGGACTGATTCAATCAAGAGTATTGGTCACATATTTTGTTCCAGTTAAAGAACTTCTGTTATACAGGACCTACGGTACAGTGAAATATTACTGTCAGCATAGGAATATTCTGATATTCCAGTGAAAGAATCATATTCCATCTTCTCTTCCACCCTGTAATCCAGTTTAAAAAAAAAAGAAACAAAAATACTTATCCATGAAAATGTAACCATTTTAATAAAGGTTAGTAAGATGTTCCATCTCCAACATAATCTGCTGATAGGGTAGAGATAATCCCTGAGGTATCAAATAGGTTTGCAAAGCCTCAGGAAGAAGAAAAATAGGAGCCCATGCCTCAGTCTAGGTGGGAACTGTAACCGATAGCATACTGGATAGAAAAGGAGATGCAACTATTGCTCCCCTGTTTGAAAGATGGTAACTGCCACCTTCAGAAAGTGTATACACTACCTACATTTTCAGGAGAGAATTCAAGGCTCAGAATATCAAAAGTCCATTTTGGATTTAGGTTTCCCCAGTCATCGCAGTTCTGGGCCAGTATTGGACATGTCTAGTCAAGGTCAGAGAGCAAGAGACCTTGTCTCTCGTGTCCTCATTGCTGACCACAGACAACAAGGAGAAGCTGTCCAAAGGAAGAGATGTGCAGAAGTCGGCGGGCTTTAGTAGTATTGCAGTTGACTCAAATACCAAGTTATAGGATACCTCAAATTAGATGCTTAAAATTAGCAAACTTCAATAACAACAATTTATCTCTATTCCCCTCTATAGAAAAATAACAGTACCAACCTCTCACATGTGAAAATACATTTATACTTGTTTGAAAGACCCATGAAATACAACAGTGATAAACACCACTGAGGAGACCCAATGGAATTAATAATTCTCTCTCCATAACAAGACTTGGCTAGTGAGCAATGAGTGAGGCCTGGGAATGTATAACAGGGAGAAGAAGAGTTTTGAATAGCTACGTTACACACAGGACTGGTGGTGCTCACTGACTGGGAAAGTGCCCTGTGAAAAAAAAAGGCCATGACTACGTAATTAAACACTCTTATCAGGACGGACGTACACACAGGAACCGAGTTAAAACTGCACAGGCAACCTTAATTATAATTTTTCCTGACTTTGCAATCTTAATCATGTTCTTTTAATCTAGTTCTGTAGTTGCAATTTCAATGTCATTTGGCAGCAGCACTATGACAAAACAGGCACCATGCTACAAAATAAACTTGACCTCAGCAGAAAAGAGAAATATAAGGCAACACATTTAGGTCATTATTTTTTGGTTTTCATAACCATAAGTCTAGATGAAGCAACAACAAATACAAAAATTTAATAAAAATTGTTAATTTATAATAAAGAAACCACCTTCAAGAAAACAGCAGCGCCTATACATCTGCTTTTTCAGTTCACTGTTTCTTTTCAAAATACATTTTCACTGTTTATCTATTCCACTTAGCTATACAGTCTTCTGGTGTTTCAATTCATCCATTCTTGGTTCCTGCATTATGTACCTAGGTTTTTGGTGAAGAGCACAGCCAACATACAGATACTTTAAAAACCCTAGTGAAATAAAAATATACCATTTGATTCATCAAAGCTTTTTTTTCCCCCAGACCTGACCACTGAAACATACTGATATCTTAAGCAAGGTTTCCAAAGGCTTCACCGAACAACAGGCAAGTTCCTCAGTTTTTGCTACTAGCAGTGTCTAGAGAGAAAGTGCAGGACGTGCTCAGTGTAGCCCTCAGGTGGGAATCCAGTCAAACTAGAATTTGTCCCAAGTCTATTTTCTAGAGATGTTGTGATCATGTGCAAAATGTGTGTTCCCTCTGGCTACTCCTTAATTTGGGCTGTAGCCTCTGGGGAGCGGGATGGAAACATATTTCAAGCTGAACAGCTGACTTTATAGAGGAATAAATTATTCAAATTAATTAAGCTTTGTATTTTGTTGTTTTCCCCCCTCTGTGAATTAATCAGGAGCAGCTTACAATTTTTATGTTTTCATATAAATCACAAATGTATTCATGATTCATTGAGCAATTTCTGTAAATCAGACCTGGGCCCATACAGTCTGATCCCGAGCAAGTTGAAAAAAATTTGTTTACATTCAAAATGTGCCCTTTTATTACTTTTCATTGGCTGCAAATATCAGGTTCTATTCTTTTTCCTGTTGCCTGAATGGTTAAACATAATAGGATAATTTTACATTTGAAAGAGATAAAAAACTGATTTCCACAAATACTTACTTACATGTCTTTAACATTTACTGTTTCTATGAAAGATTCTGCCAGCAAAACTTTTCACAAAAGGGTGTCCAAAATAGGTGGCGGTGGGGAGCACACATGAAGTTTGAATGCAAGTAAATATCTGAAAGCATTTTTATGCTGTTCACCCAGATTCCCTCATTTGCAAGGGAAGGAGCCATTGTGTCAGCCACTGATCGCAATCAAGGACAACTTGTCACAGATGTCCTGGTAAGTTTTGATACCATATGGAATCAGCACTAGCTAAATAATTAAAGTAATGACTTAGTAAGGCCGTATTTCTTAAAATGCGGATTCACATTTTTAAATGTTTCATTTTAATCAAAGTAAAGTTTGAAAGAAACAAAGAACGAACAATTAAAGAGCAGTTCAGTGTGCCTGAACGGGCAGCCTAGGGGCTACAACCAGCTTGCAGACTGCTTCCATTCAAAAGAGATAGAAAAGATATTTGGGAGAATGACAGTATGCTGCTGTTAAGAAATATCTCCTCCTGCATATACAGCCTATAGGCCAAAGCCTATATACTTACCAGCTCAAAGCACCAATACCAAGAGGAGCTGGGGGAGTGGAGTTAGAGGCACAAATCTTCTGTATCTGCCTGCAGTCCGGCTGAGAGTGGTCAGCATGGCTTTTAAGGAGTTCCTAAAGCCAGCAATACTGGGAAAGCTGGACCACCGTGGAGAATACGTACACGGCCAAAGCATGGTGTGAGCTTTGTGATGGACCTTGCTGGAGTTCAACAAGACAGCCCCTCTGCCTCGCTTTTATAACCACACATTAGCAATGTGGATCATGTTTTCCAGATCAAATTCTTTAATCCATATATTTAGATAATTATTTCAGAATTTCCCTAGTTAAGGCAACTAATGAATATTAGTCATGAAACAGTTTCCACACAGAATCTGCTATTTTGATGGTTTTTTTTAAGCTGTGATCTTCCCAAAGCTTTCCTGGCACCTCCTAGAATACAGTACTGCATTCCTCCTGGTGACACAGATCCTCTTTCTTGTCTTTCCAAAGTACTGATGCTTTTAGAAACTTTGCTTTTAGACAGTTTAATTTATTATATGGCATTATGAACCATGCCATTCTTTCCCATGCTGAACTTGATTCTCTATTGGCAAGATCAGACAGCTGTATAAACACCTCATTTTTTAAAGCTGTTTATTATCTTTATTTAGTCTTGTTTGATTTATGAACTGGAATTACCTCATCTGAGTACTTCGGAGCAGGGTGCCTACCTACTTCTAGTCAAGCGTCAAGCAGACCTTGGTCACTAGTCTGTTCTTGTAGCACACTACACTCAGGTAGGCTTTAAAGACCTGCACTTTTTATTGGCTTCCCATCTCACAAATTAAGCATTTCACCCAATCTTTTACATCACATAGCTATCCTTGCTCATTATCTAACGAGGTGCATTAACCAGCATTTCTTACATGAAATAAAAACATGTTATTCTGACACTGTGGTTACTGTCTCCTAGCAACAGAACTTCTTCTTAACAAGCCACTTGTTATTTTCAGGGGTCTGTCATGAATACTTTAAATAGACTTAATTTTCTGTATAGGTTCCCTAACTTAATCAATCCTTTTCTTTATAAGTTTGATGACCTATGAAAATGTTTTATTATTACCATAACACCACAAAAACTTGATCTCTAAAATATAATACCTTCAAATCTCTTTGTACTAATGTTTCGTTTCAACATTACACTTAAGTGGAAGAAAGTTCTTTCCTCACATAACCAGGAATTTCTGTTCAGCCAGTTTTATGCCCACGAGTACAGGTTCTCATAAGCATCTTTGTAAGTTATTACAGTACATCACAAATAAGCATATCATAAAAAGAGAAGAGAGATTCATGTTGTACTAGTTCTTTTCAAATAAAAACAATGATCTCTCTGGTTTTGATCAGAACATAAAAAGTGGATGTTTAAAGGTAAGTGACAGTAGAAAAGAAAGAAAGCACAAATCTGAAAAAATAATGAGAAAACCCCTACTGAAATTACTTAGCAGTTTGTTTTAAATTCACCAGATATCTCGATAGCAAGCCTAAGGTAATAGAGCACAATATAATTGATATCTGATGGACTATTTCTTTCTTGCGAAGTTTTTCTCTTCTTGTCTATCTTACAAAATTATACGTTCTCAGGGTAATTCTGGAAATCATGCAGAAATAAGTGCAATTTTACTTCTAAAGACAAATCATTCATTTGTGAGAAATGAGTTTGGAAAAAAGTAATGAAGGTATTTATTACTTCCATAATTTTAAAATTGGTTGAGATATTCCAATGTTCATATTGTTGGTGACAATATAAACTGGCAGACAGTATTGCAAGTGTAGTCTGCAAAAGACTGAATACATGTCTTAAAGTTATATATTTCATTAATGTACCCAGCTGCAATGTCAATTTGCAAGCTGTCTGACTGAAAGTATGTCTTCATAGATGGACCTAAGGTACACTGTATGCTAGATGAGGCATCTGAAGAGAAGGCAAAAGCAGCTGGAGGAAAGAACTGAACTACTGTCCGGCTCAAAATGCACAGACTTACCACAAGGTTATGAAAGCCTGTTTGTGGAGATAACGTTCACAGAACATCTGAACGACCAGGTCATGTTACAACCAGGACACTTCCTTCCAGAAGTGCAAAAGAAAAGATGATAAAGAGCAATTCCTCTGGCAGTAACCTCCCTTGGTACCTCTGATGCCTTACCAACCTGTGTTCCACTGATCCTGGAAGGCCTTAGGCTGTTGAAGGAGGGGAAGATCTGGAAGTTATGTCATAAACGTCCCTTTTTCCTCAAGAACAAGGGATTTGCTGAATCTGTAAGGCCAGCTGTGGGTGACCTAAAATGTTGGTGGGGGACTGAGAGGTAGGTTTTGGTTGTGAAGTTCTGAAAAGTCTATCATCATAGAGGGAGTTTTATGCTTCAGTTGGCATAATCTCACTCTCCAGAGTAATAAACATGATTGGGTAGCCAGGAAGGTTTTTCATTCAATAGAGAAATTATGGCACAAACACTCTGTTATGTAAGATAGTCTCAGAACAACATAAATCAAATCACACTGAACCTTTCAAAGAACATACTTTTTAAAAAAATTGCCCATCAATGAATACTTTCTGCCTAAGTAACAGGCAAGAGGAATTTAAGATATTCATATACAGGAAAAAACCCAAAGTATTGGAAATATAACTGAAACCCAGTGGAACGGTTCATAATACTAAGACACTGAAATTGAAGTTTACCAGTGACATGATACATCACTGTGTCTACATCATCTTTCCAGCAGATAATGTAGAATTTGAGAACTGTAACTCACAAAACCAAAGATGGGATACTGAAAGTCATCCACTCCACTCTTTCCAAATAGCAACTATTGCTAGAAGACAGGCAAAATTTTCCTTTAATAGCTGTCCATGTTGTGCAAGAAGAGGAAAACATATTCTTATATTGAATGTCCATCTGGTAAACACTTTATATTCATAGATTTTTACAATACTACACAATAATTTGTTTAGTGAGCATGCTTAGCACCCAACAGAGGTAACGCAATACGGAGTTTCACTGACAGAAGAGTTAGAAACTGACCTTAGAAGTTAAGGGACTAACTGAAAAACAGTTATTATGTTGCATTTACTTCCTTCAAGTAGCATGTGGTACTGCAAACACTAAAGAATACAATAAGAACTATTAAAAGGGCCAGTTTCCCAAAACTTTAAGCAGCTATCACCATAACTGTATTTTGGGAGCAGAGAAGTATCAGAGAAGTATTAATGAAAACTGGGAACAAATTACACATACATTACTGGTCACCTGAAAAGGGGTAATGTTTCAGACATGACTAAGATCATGATAGTTTAAAAAAAAAAAAAAATTAAAAAATTAAAAATTGGTTTGAAAGGACTGATGAAAGCCATGAAAATATACAAATAATGAGAAAGGAAAGATAATGACAGTACAATTTATTATTTTTAAAGGATACAGGCTTTTCCCAAATTTTATTAATTATTGATAAATCTCCTGAAGAAACAGATGATTTCTACATGATTACAAAAATGTAAATTTGGTTCCATAGTTGAGTTCTTTAAAAAGTAAAAAAAAAAAAAAAAAAAAAAAAAAAAGTTGGGGAGGTGCTGCTGATAAGGATTTGAAGTCTAAGTAACCTGGTACATCTCCTAAGATATCTAAATAGATAATTCAAAAATAGAGACTATCAACAAAGAAATAGATGTTAAAAAAATAAAACAATTTTAGTCAACAACTTCCACGGTACACAGGTCTTGTCAAATGTATCACTAACCTTTTTTGACAGGATATGAGTTCAGATGTTAAAAACATTTCTGTTGATGAAGTACTTGGATTTAAAAAAAAAAAATTACTTAGTACTACATGACATCTTGATTTTATAATCTTACTGTTTAAAAAATTACAGTATACAGAAGTAGCAACATCCACTAAAGGTATTAATAACTACTTTACCGGCACATCAGAAAATAAAGTGACTGGGAAAATATTAATGGATTGGGCAACTAAACAGTGAGGTTCCTCAAAGATCATTTTTGGTCTAATTCTCATCAATATTTTTAATTGATGATATGAGGATATTTTTGATGAATGAGAATAGAAAATCTTTGGCGGTTAAGTGCTTTAGTTGACAAAGATTCATGGAATAGTGAATAATGAGGGAGCTGGTTACCGCTACAAACAATCTGAATCACTTGGCTAAACGGACACAATGCACGAAAATGCTTTAAATAGATCCAAACACACACACAAAAATACCTCTGTGAAGGAACAACACAGGTTACACTTACCAGGCAGGATTTTCTCAGTTCACTACTTTTACTGAGCAAAAGACAGAGAAGATCTGGTTTTACAGGTTTTTTTGCCTCATTTTAAAAAACAAGCTGCCTGTAAGGAGTTTACATTTAGACAGACAAGGACAAAATAACCTTTGGTGACTTAAATCTGAAGTGAGAGGAGGATAACTTAATAGTCCCTCGTTTGCAATGCAGTTGCATGAGCTCCCCATTTCCCCCAAGTCTGGTGATGTTCAGGGTACTCTGCCTTTTTTCTGGGGGGGTGGAGGGGGATTCTCCCACTTGGAGCCTTCCACTAAAACACGGTTACCTATTCCTGTATTTTTGGCAACTGCAGAAGAACCAGGAGCTCTTCAACTGAGAATGCAGCTCTGCACAGCCATCCTGTTCAATGACACATGCTCTAACTGGCCAGTCTCCAGCCTGAGATGGGAGTTCACAGCAGTTCAAGCATGACTGCAAAAGACCCAAGCACCACTAAAAGCACATCACAGCTGGGACAGGATGGACAATGTATGGAGGCCAAACACAAAAGATCAATGTCAAAGGCAAAAAAAACCTCAGTGCACTAGGCCCAGATGCCTGAAGTACCAAGTGGTTGGGAAATGGTATGCTTAATATTAACTTTGCTGTATTCTCTAGTTAATTACGAAGACACAAAATTATTATCTTGTGTATGCCAGCATCAGTACTGTTCTTACAATTACCTTTGAAAAACAGAGAAGAAACTTAACCATGTTGAGAAACTTGAGAAACTGCCTTCCTACATATTTGAGTGAGAAATTCACATTCTAAGTCAGTTTGCAAGGTCTAATCGTGTCCCCAAACTTTTTCAGAAAAACATAAAAGTAGTTTCAACTGCAATAATATTTACCAACTTCTGTAAGCTGTCAACAGCTTTGAAACCTTCAAATGAGAAAGAAATAGATAGAAACCATATGGCATAACCAAAAAGTTCACTAATAAAATTACTGGAAGGCATGTCTACAGTGTGGGTGGATAGTGCTTAAACATCCAAGCATGTGCCTGACCACACTCATTTACTTACTTTGTTCAGCACAACATCACACAGGTGAACTAACCCTGGTCCAAAAGCGTTAGTGCGGCACTTCACTGGAGCTAATAAACCTCCTCCGGCGGAGCTCAGGTGCAGAGCCACACTGACATGCCTATTCCACTTCCATTCCTGGTACTAACTCAGACGTTGTTACCCTGGGTCTCTCTGCACTGCACGAGATTTATTGACTTGACCAAGAGGTGCCGTGACTTACAGTATTAAGCACGGCCTGTGAAGGAGAAGGATGTGCTTCTAGTCCTTAACCCGAAACCTAAATCTGCTTTCCTTTTGCGAGCATTGCGAGAAAAAGCAGACCTGCGTTACATCCATGTAACTAACATAACCCATCGGGGAACACAACGTATGCACTCATGGAAGCTGCCATCATTAGCTGAGCCTGAAACAGTCTCCTTTTGATTTAATGACAATATCCAATTTCAGTCCTATATTTAAGTATTTCTTCATCTGCCTCAAAACCAACCAAAACAAAAAACCACTGCAGATGTGAGAAGGTGGAAGCAGCATGGAAAATTCTAGTAATTAAGTTCATTAAAAAGAACAGAATTTGCTAAATAGGTATGTTATACTACAAATTTCACTATTCTGGATGAGGATCAGCAGAGAAATACTCATGTTATTGAGCCATTGGAAGCTTTCTCCACCGACAACGGTGGAACCAAGGTTTAACTCAAAATGTCTGTTAATCACATGGACAGAGTAAGATTTATCACGTCTTTAATTTCTCACTTTTTTAAGACTTTGGGATTAGTTGTTGAGGAAGACACTCAATTTAGGGAAGACTGTTACTTAGCAACCATAATCGGTTTTAAAACAAAGCTTTAGCCTGTGCTTTTTTTCAGCGAGGAAATAATAGATCCCTGTCCTTAAGAGTTTCTAACCAAATTAATAGCTAGAGCAAACATCTAGACTGAACATCAATGGAAGGCCGTAAGCAAGCTGCTTGTCAAAGCAGCATCCTTACATAGTTTGTCCCTTTCCTCATTTTTGCTTTCATGGCAAAGAAAGTCTCAATTCTTAAAAAAAAATAATTTTTTTTTTTTTAAAAAGTTTCCTCCAGACACTAGCTGGTAGCTGATAGAGAGCAGTCATGTCCATGGATATGGGAAAAGTGATGCTTTTGTAAACAAATGGGGAAAAATAACTACCGGGTAGGTTTCATTCCCTGCAATAAAAGTGCAGAAGATAGCAAGAAAAATCAGGGAATATGGAGTGGTTCACCCTCAAAATCAAATATGAGATTGGAATAGCTTTCTTACTATGCCCATCTAAGACTCAAGCACAGACTCCACAAAGCTGCCAATTACACTGAAGCTAAGCTGGCCTCAATCATATACTCTGAAAGATTTTGGTGCTCCTATCATTGTACGTAATATGCCAAGCTACCCAAAGGTTTCAAGAAAAGGACAAGGCAACAACATATGGCCTAAACAGACTGTTCATGTCTTTCCCTAAACAAGGCACAGCTTCACCTTAGACTGACCTT
The DNA here is from genome assembly GCF_947461875.1 of Haliaeetus albicilla. Lineage (NCBI taxonomy): Eukaryota > Metazoa > Chordata > Aves > Accipitriformes > Accipitridae > Haliaeetus > Haliaeetus albicilla. The sequence continues at coordinate 19,866,392 of NC_091500.1, read as the reverse complement.
GCAATTACAGGCTACTGGGAGCAGTTAGGCACTTGAAAACAGTCAGCACAACAAATGGCACAGACAGGAAAAGACTCAGAAATACTGAACACAGAGAGCCCTCAATAGGCAAGCTATGTATCCTGGCCACATCGCCTGAGACAATCCTGCTCTGCTCAGGCCATTTGCTAGCTGAATCTTAAAATGCAACATGGAAGCAGAAGAATCCTTTATACTATCACTTCCTATACAGATGAAACAATGATAAAAGCTCCTCCAGAGGTGCGCTTTCAGCAAATTGAGGCCAAGGTTCTGAAAAAACCTCCCCCAAATAATAAATTTAAATAACTGCAAAGTAAGCAAAGTGGATTAACGTACCAGCTTCCTCCAGCAGCGAGAGCAGAATCTGAATAGTTTTTCCAGCGCAGGTATTAAGTAGCTAGGGAAAAACTGCAATGCCACCTCAAATAACTCATGCCTATATGACTCAGTTCAGGAATATTAATAAAATCCACACATCCAGAGCCTGTACTCATTAGAGTTTAGGAGATACTGGATTCTGAGCACTAACCTAACAAATTTACCATAACTATTCTGTACCTAGTGTCATTTGTGTGGGGCAAAAATAACTTGTCAATTCTTGACAAACCCCTAAATCTTAGAAATTTGCTATTTTTAACTGTGAAGTTGTTTTGGCTTTCTTAACTACCTTTGAGTACAAAAGCTTAAGGATGAGTATAGCTTTATATAACTCTTACACCACAGATTGCAGTTGATGTATGATTTCTTTTAAAAACACATACATTAACATACATGTATTTGATGTGCGTGAAAGATAAACATAATAAATATTTGCAAATGTGCCAAAATCCAGATTGAACTTGTAATTTAGTGGAGGAATTTTATATACACTGACCATTCTACAGGACTACAACTAGCAACAAGTATTACAGGTAATTTGCATTTCTTGTCAGATAAACTCTTATTTTCTCTCTAATACCCTTCTTTCCCCCCCCTCTAAATCAGAAGTGGCTTTATATCAAGTGTTCAATCTCAGACCTCAATGATTTCCTTCTGAGAGGGCTGCAGTAGATGACAACATAAGAGAAGAGATTTCAGGTTTATTAAAAAAAAAAAAGAAAGAAAAAAGGAAAAAAAGGAACTCTACAGCTTAGGAGAGCTAAAATATGTTTTCCTCTGTCTCATCCTTGTGTTTCATCGTGAAAGGGTTTTTCTCCTAGTAACACAGTAACAGCTGCCGGCTCTTTTTCCTCCATGATTTCACATGACACGTTTCTCACTGGTGCTCTCAGCAATTTATTCTTAATGCCTTGCTGCTCTGAGTAAGTTTTTTTGGAAAAGTTCAGTGTTGCATACACAAAAATTAGATATGGGGAGGGAAGAAAAAATCCCTTTAATTCAACAAGCTGCATGAAATGCCTCTATGCCAGAAGATGCTAAAGGCACGCCTGGGTTTTGGGTGCAGGGAGGGCATTTATTTATTTCATTTTTAAAGGCACAATACGTGCTAGACACAGTGCTTATGTGGAGACTACTGATTTTAAAACTGCCGTTCAGTTTCCACCTCCATCAGATCAGGTCAGCAGTCTTGAAGAATTTATCTCAATGAGCCAGGAAAGAGGTCACCCCATGGGGAAAAGAAAGCCCTTAAGAAAGATTGCTACACAACCGCACCGCTGTGTCAGAGCACACTGCTGCTAACAACAGGGGCCGTCAACCAGGGTTTGCTTACATTTGTACGTCTAAAAACCAAGGGGATAAAATTCCATCACTGACACAGCATCCTGACTTAACCTTCATGCATTGCTGACTTTAAAAACATCAAGTGTTTGGGTTTTCACATCCTAAAATTAAATATACATTAATTAATTACAGCTTCAACTTTGAGGACCCTGAGATATCGCAGCCAAAGACAAGAAAGGAGCCCCCAGGAGGCCACCTAACCCTTACTTGTTCATTCAGAACGCGAACACAAAATCTCATTGATCTTCTGATCACTACAAATTATTGGTAAGCTCTGCATTAAAGCAGACTGGTGTAAATTGGAGTTGACAGTATTATCACTGAAAGAAATGCATGAGCCCTGTGTTTGCCAAAGTGTGACCTCCTGGACTAGTGGTGTAGCACCGTAGCAGTACAAGGACTGAGATTTCTAATCCAACTGCCATTCTCAAGCAAATGATTTCAATCACACAGAATTAACTTTGCTGAGGAACACTTCTTCACATTAGACATGCACTGCCACTTAAACAAAAAACACAAAAGGATATCGGTGCAACATTCCCATCTCCAGGTGCAAGCTCACAAGACTCAGCTGCATCAGGACATTAATACCCTTCCAGACAGCTTCCTGCAGTGAAACCATCCTCAACAGGCATTCTGACACTAGCTTGCATGCAAGCAGGATAAAAATTCAAAAGAATGATCCCAGAAATTAAATGTGGGTGTTAAGACCACAGGAGGAATCCTACTAACAAGGTCAGTGACAAGCATTTTTATATTATAGGAAGCAAAAAGATTACAGAACGTAACTGGCAACCAATTTAGGAAGCTGGTATGTTTGCTAGGTTTGTTAACCAACTGGAACAAAGACCTTTCTCTGGTTTTGTCTTTTATTTTTTTCTTTGTATACTTGAAGATAGCACATATATATTGTTCCTCAATCAGGGCCCTTCTGCATCACCTCAATGATAAAGAATTACTGAAGGAAAGCAAGCAACAAAGAAGACAGAAGGAAATAGTTACTTAATCCTTTGAAGGTTATTTGTTGATGTGGGCCAATGGTGACATTCAATGTGAGGCAAATTATATAGTTAAAATGATAAACAAGGAACAATGCTTTGACAACCGAAGCTTTTATGGAAATGTGGGAGCTGAAGTACCATGTCTGAAAGGTAAGCAGGTACCTGGGGAGAAACTGAGGACACCTAGAGGAGTTCCAACTGCAGAATTTTGCCATTTTTGTACATTATTTTCCACTTCAAACTTCTAATGGAATTGATGTAGCATACTTATATACAAACATGTTCACATGATTAGTGACATGTTTATATTATCTTATAACCAAAACAGTTCACTTGAGTCTGAAAAGCCAGAAGAAATTCTCTTGACAAGTAGCCTGGAGAGATATTTACAGATGAACTGACGAATTTTGTCTTTGGTTCATAGTTAAGGGATAGAGCCAATAAATGCCTTGGGAATCTGAAAGATTGGCACCACAGTTCCTAGTTATTTTAGGCACCTGTGTTACAAAGCAGAGTCAGTTCTGGGCACACGTCCTTCCCTTCCTGAAGGTTACCCTGAGCAGAGCCTACCAGTCATCCCAAATGACACCCAGTGGCACCTCTGCAAAAATTATTCAGCTCTTTGGGCCGCAAACAGAGCAGACAGAAAATAGGGCATGACTCTGCAGGCACAGGGTAAGAGGCGAGGTCCTACCTTCTGGCTCGTGCTGCTTTGGGTTAGACTAAAAACCCACCTGGTTTAATAATCTATTTCCTGCTAGGTCCAGTAGGCCATAATTAGAGGAAAACATAAGAAATGGGATGAGAATAAAGTGATCCTTCCTGGACATGCAGTGCTGATTGCCCCATGTTAGAAGGGAAAGGGCTTTCTGAGTCAAAGGTTGCAACTGCAGCAACTTTTAACAGCCAAAGTACTCTTCATGAAGAATTCATGAATCCCATTATTTTGGCTCTCAGATCACACTATGGCACCAAGTTCCACAATTTCACCTGTGCACAGTAACATTTTTTTAAATTTGGTTGCCTCTCAATTCTTCTAGTGTGACTAGTGGAGAATAAGCATTTCCTCCCTTCTGTGTTTTTTGTAGGACCCTCTCAAGTGCAGTAGCAGCTCCTTAACTCCTGATCATCCTTGCTACCCTTCTCTAGTTTGTGTACCGTTTCTTTTGAAGTAGGGAGACAAAAGCTGTGCGCAGCATTCCAGATACAATGCACCACAGATTTATACAGTGGAATAATGAGGTTCTTGGTTTTACTTTTCACTCCTAGCCTAGTATTTCCTAACATTTGATTTGTCTTTTTAACCTTTTCTGAGCAGTAAGCTGGTGTTCTCCAGGGGGGTGGAGAGGTGGAGCCTAAAATTTCCTTCTTCTTTACTGTGCTCTCTTTTCCACACACCCCCTTTACATTCAGAAAACAGTTCTAGAAAGAAAAAAAAAAAAAAGGTCAATTATTCTCTTCATCCTCAAGTTCAGAAACTCACTACTCAAATAATTAGCCCCCACAGGCAGGAAAGCAAATAATTCTGATAATTTCTCTTTGTCAAAGTAAGGAGCAATTTATAGTGATAGTCAGGTATTTTCTGATAGAGCACTTTTCTGTAGTAAAATGAGAATTCAGCAGTCAGTTTCCTGAGGGGGAAAAAACAAGGGGGAGGTGACCCACCTTCCCACTTCTGCTGCACCTCCTCCACAGCCCATCAAGCAAAAGACCTAAGGACGAGGCAAGGTTACACCAGGTTTCCAGTGACACCAAGCCAAAAAGCTTCAGGAAATAACCAGTTTGGATTCTTCCCAACCTAATTTAAAAATAATAATTAAAAACCAAAAAACAACAGAACAAAAACCCCCTTCCCATTGAAATTTTGCACATCGATCTTGGGGTTTTGGTTACAAGTTTTTAGAAATGCCAAGATTACATCAGGCATCTCGACTGATCTCTTTGTGGCGCTACAGGGGAAAGAAGCCCAGACTAGACTCAGGCTTGCATCTACAGTCAGGAAGCCATTTGGAGCATAACAACAACTTTATTGACTCGGCAGGTTTCTGGACAATGCCAATATATATTCTCCCCTTAAACGTCAGTAGATGGCACCCTCTATATTTACTATCTACATATTTTGCACGCTTGCCAAAAAAATGCTTCTTCTCATGGAGCTGTAGTAGTAGATCACAGGTCCTTAAACAGCTTCCCTTAGTGGGGAGCTCTGTGTTTTACCCAATCTTTAGTGCAGATTCCAGTTTTCCCCAGGCACACAAGCTGGTCAAGTATGTTGATTAGTGCCCACAAACCCATGGAAACATGAACTGTACATATGGTCTATACTTTATGCAGTTAATAGATAATCCACTCTCCCATCCACAGTGTAATAAGCCTCAAAATTGGCTCTTTCTACTAAGGCCAAAAAAGGTTCAGCATTAACAAAACATCTGCATATGACACCAAAAAAGAGGTCTATGTTAAAACAGAGCCCTCTTCATTTACCTGGTCAGCTCACTATCCATTTAGAGTCATACCAACTTCATTTAGTTGTTTATATGTCCTTCATATTTGTATAGCCAACAGACTCATGGGAAGGCAGTCTGAAAGCCTCTTTGGTGCACATCATGTACATGAAGTTCCTTTGAATTAAAATTATTAAACTTCCCCCCCCCCCCCCCCCCAAAAGAACAATAACTAGTTTGGGGTAAAAGCTAACAGTTCCACATGACACACTACAACCCAAAAATACTTCAGAAGAGAAAGTGTATCTAGGGCTGATTGCTTGCCAGGGCATTTGGGGAAGGCAGGCTGGTATGAATTCCTCATACACCACCACCCTGCTGTACAGAGCACTATTTCTACAATGTGGCCAGGACTGCAAGTTTCACACCTTTCAGAGAGTCTCACATGGGGGCACTTGGTTTCTATCAAAGCCTGCTTCATACAGCAAGCTAAGAGTTATGAATACTGAGCAAGTCTAAACCCTTGTTTATCCTCACAGATCAGATGAGATTGAGATCTCATCTCTGAGATGAGAAGAAAATAAATGTTTCTTTTTTATCATGCACTATTACAGTAAGCGCCACCCCATCAGCTCAATGATATGAACATATAACCCTAGTATAGTCCTTTAATACTTCCTTTTTGAAAACATTTCTAAACTATAGTAATATATTAAATCTGATAAATACAATTACTACCAACATTTAATTGATTCTTGATTACAATCAATTATATTTCTGAAACAATCAAGCATCCTACAATTAAAAATAATTGATTCATTAGCACACCCCTACTAGACAATTACACAAATGCATTATTTATGTAATTAGATACATTTACAGATCATTATTCCACTTTTTATTCTATTGTTGCAAAGCTACAGCAGTAGCACCCTACTTTTTAATCTTCCTTTGCCTTCTATTGACATAGAGATTGCATTTATTTTATTTAACCTATTTCAAATTAAAAATCAAAACCTGAAAGAGACTCAATCCCTACAAAAACAATAATTAAAGCTCATTTATTTGTCATACGGGTGAAAAGTAAGGGCAACAAAGTATTTTCTGGGGGAAATCTGCTTATTGAGTTGAAAAAAGCAGCTGTAAGCAACAGATTTTTGGAGGTTTCAAAAGTATAAATTAAAATATCTACATGCCAGGCTCTTGTGTAAACAAGAATTTAAGGGTGAGCATGAAAGAGAAGCTACTGAAACATTATCGTGATTAGAGCTGCTTCCAAGCCCAAAAGTAACTAACGGCCATGTACTTGTTATTCTATCGTGGCATCAAAACCGGTTCAGAAGTCTTGACAGTCATGACAACAGATTAAGGATCTGATTTTCAGATGTTCTAGTCCTCCACATGTTTTGCCAGCTTCACTTATGGCTGTGAATGACCAAACTTGCTAACAAAATGTAATAAAATCCACAAACCAAACACCACCAAAAAACATCCCCCTCCCTCAAAAAAAAAAAACCACCTACAAAACAAACCACCCTGTTCTTTAGCTACTTAGTTGAAGCTCCCTGTGTTGATCTGACTATTCTTAATACAACAGAGGAAGATAACACATACTCTGAATTCCTTTTAGGAAGCATAATGATGTCCCTGACTGCTAGATTACTAAACTTCATGCTAATGCACCTTTACCATGTAACTCCAGTTGATATTTCAACTGCTTGCAGATGACTAGGGCTGACCAGGCTGCCTTACACTCTTCTGAAATGAGCAGCTCACCACAGAACCGACAGTATCCTACGGTGAACCTGCGCAGACAGTCTTCTAGCCCTGTTGATGCTGCACTGTTCTGAAAGCTACGTATTTGACTTGCCTGCAATCAGGGTGTCCACCTTGGGTTTTGATCAGCTTCTTCTCCATCTTCTCTATACTATTCAAAAGAGCTTTTTATTATTTAAGAACAACCACACCTGGTCAGACCAAAGAAGGAAGGACAGATGTGTGAGTACTGGAAGGGGCACCTCTGGTCTGAGAACCAAGAGAGAAGAGAGAGGCGTGCTGAAAGCTCACTGAGCAAGGCATCGTGGCCTGCCTGCTAATTGGCAAGAGTACTGCAATAATTCATTTAGGAGAGAAAAGAAGTGAATATAGAGCAATGGAAAGACATTTTCCCTTCCTCTGCATACTACCACAACCCAATGGCCTCAACGGACTTCAGAAAACAAGTCTGCCAGACTTGTTCCCATGGGGCTTTGAAGCAATGGCTATTAGAGTTCCCCTCTGATCCCTCCGGACTGAATATGGGGTGGCTGCCACACAATTTTGACCCCAAGATGCCTGAAATGGTGATCAAGTGAAAAACCCAAGCAAAAGAAGTCTGCAAGCTTCTATGCTTAAGTTGCAGCAACTCTCATTTTCCAACAGCATTATACTTTGCTTCCACTTACTTCATACAAATGTTTGTAACATTTATATAATTGCTTGTCATCCATGCATTTACATT